>NW_027507790.1:240400071-240422571 GCF_037356315.1 Lithobates pipiens
AGCTGACTTCCTGTCCAGCAATCCCTGAGGACACCAACCAACTGTCACTTTTAAGCCTCTTTAGCCTAACATGGCTGCCTGCTGCCATAGCACAAGAACGGTTCATCAGTTATCTTACTATTTCTGAGCAGTGATGGGAACTTTTTTTTTTTTTAATCTCCATACGTGTTAATGTTATTGGTGAACCTTTTTATATAAAGTGACTTCCTACTGCTCCTTTAATTTATGTTAAATGATATCGATTGGAAGAGATCACAATATTGATATTATTACCTGGTCCCTGTGTGAAGACAAGAGACATCTCCTAGATGTGCACTGGTTCAAATGTTCTCAGCTGATAAGGTGCATCTATAGTAATAGTGAATAGAAAATAAAATCTATATTATGTATATGTACAGTCTATCTATATTTATAAGGAGGGTTTGGAATGTGGTGCCAATACCACAAAAGATGGCACATGAATAGCCATTGGTGACTTGTATTTAATTATTTTTTTATTTTTTAAGTGAGGGAGTACAATATACTAAGAATTAAAACATGCAGAAAAGGACAGATTGGACTGATATACCGTATAGACTATAGAGGTTATACGAGGAAGGTTGGCCTACTTGTATTTAGACATTATAGTCTGCTTATATTATATCCACCTTCATATATACTTCTGTTCTTATGAGATATACCAGGGACCAGCTACCACTATTCAGGACACGTTGTCATTCAGTATTATTGTGATATAAGAAAAGATATTCGCATTTATTAGTCAATAACTATGCATGCAACACAACGTCCACCTTCTCCTAAGCTGGGCCTGTCTGTGTATGTAGGGTGTTTGTGTGTGTAGTGTGTGAAGAGGGGGGGGGGGGGGGGTCCTGGCGCAGAATCATTTTATTTTCAGGACACCTTGTCATTTGATATCATTGTGATATAATAAAAAGATATAAATATTTATCATTAATAACTGTGCATGCAATGCCCACCTTCTTTTCATTAATTGATACTGTCTGTAATGGGGGAGTGGGGTGTGTGTGTGGGGGGGGGGGGGGGGGGCTATATTGGTGTAAAATAATTGTATTTTTAGAACAGCTTGTCTTTCACATTGCCATTTAGTATTATTGGAATATAAGAAAGGAAATGCATATTTATCACTGAGGTGCTGTGCATGCAATAACCACCTTCTTATGGACTATGACATGGTGTTTGGTGAATTCTGTTAAAAAATAATGTTATTTTTAGGACAGCTGGTCATTCAGTATCAGGAAGGTGTGCTATGCTTATTGAGCTCTTATATAGTGTATAAGTAATGGACACCTTATAATAGATTGTGATCTGTGGGGGTGGGGAATTGTGGTACAGAATACATTCATTTTTAGAACAGCTTGGAATAAACAAGTCACAGCACTGCCATGCATAGCAAAGTGTTCTAAATACACGTGGCCATTATCTACTGTACATACAATGGCCCTCTTCTCATGCATGAGGATTTTTTTTTTTTTTTGGGAGAGGCCTGGTACAAATAGATTTCCTTTTTTTAGGAGACCTTTTATTGGACTATAAGAGATGTCTCTGCATATTTAGAACGTGTGTAGTGAATAGGCAATGGTCACTTTCTGATGGACAATGTCTGTCTGTGGGGATGGTGCAAAATATATACATTTTTTAGGATAGCTTATAATGCACTGACCATACCATTGTCATGCATTGCTAGATGCCCTAAGAAAATAAGCACATATTTACTATAAATTGCTACCTTCTTATGTACAATGCCTTTTTTTTTTAAAAGGTGGAGGGGGTATATGGTACCAAATACATTCATTTTTCGGACAGCTTGTAATGCACTGACTATACAGTTGTCATACATTGATAAATGCCCTAAGAATACATAATAACACAGATTTATTATATGTGCAATGGCTATCTTCCTATATACAATGCCCCCCCCTTTTTTTTTTTGAAAGGGGAGGAGGTATATGGTACCAAATACATTAATTTTGAGAACATTTTTTAATGCAGTATTTCTGTACTATAAGAACAGCTATGTATATTTCGCTTTTAATTATTGTATATGCAATTGTCACCTTCTAATGGAGAAGTCTTTGGGGGTGGGGGTTTGTGGTACAAAGTACATTCATTTTTAGGAGCCCCTTTCCTTAGCATATACGAATAAGCTAGCATTTATTTACTGTATATGCAATGGTCATCATATAATAGAGTCTAGCTGTCTGTGGGGGTGGGGGTTTGTGGTGTTGCACTGACCACATTATGGTCATTTATGGAAAGGTGTCCTAGGGATAGTTAAAAGACTGGGGGTGCAATGCATCCATTGTTTGCTGCACAATTCCTATATATATATATATATATATATATATATATATATATATGGTTCTAAAGTGCAAACATTGATGCAGAAGGTGAGCCTTTCAGATGGAAAATCTCTCAGTTTGAAGCACAGCAGATTCCTAATTGGAACACTGGGTGCATTTAGCAAGAGAAAAGGCAAATGCTTTGCCATCAGGGACAATAGGACGGCCTCTGTATCAGGCTTGAAAGTGACAGAGCCTTCAGGAGCAGGTTGGTGTCCCCCCATTCGGAAAGATTTGGGCTGGCTGAGGTTGCGCAGATGTTACCTTTGTTTAAAGGCACAGTAATTAAGCAAAGGGTGGACATAAGTTTGAAAAGCGTGACCTATTTTCTTTTGATCAGCTGTCAAAGGAAGAGCAGGGGGTCTCCTTAAGACAGCCCCCTCCTACCACTTCCAGCTGTTAGAGAAAACTTGGTAAGAAAAACAAGGAAACTACCAAATGTGGCAGCCCTGACTCCAGAGAGGAGGAGGAGGAGGAGGATGAGGAGGCCCTCCTGCCCCATTGTCAGCTTCACTCCTATTAGACAAGAGCCCTTTACTGCTAAACTGTGTGCATTGAATGGTATGGCCAGGGCTTAGGATCACAGCCAGTACAGTGCCACAGCCTAATCCCACTGATAATGGCACCACTCATCTCTGCAAAGCACCTGATAGGGCTTCACACACATGCCATGTTATACATAAAACACACACGCACACACCTCTATCTATCTATCTATCTATCTATCTATCTATCTATCTATCTATCTATCTATCTATCTATCTATCTATCTATCTATCTATCCATCTATCTATCTATCTATCTATCTATCTATCTATCTATCTATCTATCTATCTATATATATATATATATATATATATATATATATATATATATATATATATTTCGATATAACTTTTTAAATTATATATATATATTATATTATATTATATATATACATAAACATATTTCAAACATGTAATAAATATATATATATACACGCATATATATTATACATACTGATGCTGCATCTATGAATGTCTTATATATGTAACACTCATGCATGCATATGCATGTAGTCACTGTGTGCATGAGCTGAGCATGTGTTTGCTGGCTAAAATACATACACACACTCATGCAAACACATTTTCATATATACCTGCATGGTAAATGTAAATATCCAAATGTGCACATTTGTAGTTGTCTTTGGGGTTCCTCTATATTGCCAGTAGCTGCTATGTTTACATCCACATTGTAAATTAAAGTGTGTGCATAGCTACCTATCCATGTGTCTAGGAAAACACTCAAACACACATACATGTACGAATCTATGTATATTTATATGTGTGTGTAATAAATAATAATAAATAAATGTGTGTGTGTGTGTGTTTGTATATATATATATCTATATATATATATATATATATATATATATATATATCTATATATATATATCTATATATATATATACAGAGAGAGAGAGAGAGAGAGAGAGAGAGCTGGACAATCTAACTATATCTATCTATTCACAAAACATATTAATATTATTATTAATAATAGTAATAATAATAATAATAATAATATAACAATAAATACAACAATAGAAAAAAAATATATATAAAAAAAAAAAAAAAAGATAACATGCTATATTTTAACAGCCATTGTACAGTATATTATATTGCCTCAGTTTAATTCAAATCAATAGACACTTTGTGGTTCCGAGAAGGACCACCAATCCACAATCTTTTTTGTATTTTTGCTCTGCTATAATGCGTATATCTGCGTACAATGAAAACCTCGTTTATTAGATATACAAAGCTATGGTGTTCCTATTTTTCGGTGTAAAAAAACAAAACAAAAAAAAACTATAAATACACATTAGTGCATGCTGGGCTTATTGCCTTTGCTCCCAGTCTATTTGCTTAGGGATTTCCAGCAGCAGTCGGCAGGAAAAAAAAAAATCATCAGCATTCTCTCCTTACTGATGTGCATAATTCTGCATCCACCTTGCCTGATCCAACTCTTCCCTAACCTAATCTGTCATAATCTACTATCCTAGCCCTGCCTGGCCAATCCAACGTCACGTGACCAGGAGTTTAAAGGTGAATTGCAATGCTGATCAATATTCCAATGCCTTCATTATATGCTATATATAGACATTTTCTTTCATATTATGCACTCTTCTTTTTTTTCTTTTAATCTTAGCTCTCTTCTACAAACTACTGCACCACAGCGCCTGTTTACCCTAATGTATTTTACAGGAGCCTAATTAAATGGTAGACTGTGCTCAGGAAAACAAACATATACTTTAAATAATTTAAAACACTGTTAGGGTGCAAAAAGAATCTATAAACCACGAACACTTTCCTACAATGGTCTTGGCAGAGCTCGTTTTATTTGTCTTTAGTGCGAATACATATTAGGAACACTCACAAGCCACCTGTTCTTTCAGATTCTGTAAAATAAATTCATTTAGAAGCAATCATATAGAAGCGAAAATAATAAATAATATTGATGCAAATCGCCGTGCAGAATAATACATGGAGGTCTCTAGCAGAGGGGGGAAATTATTGATTCGGCTCCTTAAACTGTAGCCAATGGCTATTCAGGGACATTAAACACACTCTTTAGTTGCTGTACAGTTAAGAAAAAAAAGACAATAAATACACACAAAAGGGAACTAAAAAAAAAAAAGAAAAGAAAAATCTTCCTTCTTTGTTAAAATAAAAATCCATCATTAGTGTGCAATTCTGTCGCATGTAACTAAAATGTTGCAAAAAAATGATTCCTGTTTATTTCTGCTAAAGGATTCATATTATTGATAAGAAGGAGGAGAGGTGGGATAAGACAAAAAAAAACAAAACAAAAAAAAACAAAAAACAAAACAAACAGAATTTAGAGGGAAAAGTTCTCAAGAACTTTTGCAGAGGATGACAAAAAAAAAAAAAAGAAGTAAAGGTGGGTTGGATAGAACTATTTATTTTTGTATTCCCCAAAACCATCTGGACTGTGTGTGGAAGCTATTGATCAGAGTGTGCAGTGCAGACCCCATGCTAATCTATGGCGTTGCTGACAATCAGACTGAACGGTGAACCGCATCTGTCTGTTTGGAAGGAGCTCAGCCGCCTACAAAATTCACCTTCTACATTCGCAGCTGCCAGGTTCTGGTAAGTCCCAGCAAGATCCGAATTTCTTCTATAGAGTCCAATGACAGCTTCTCACTGACACCTTCTCCCTGCAAGGCCTCAGGACACCAGGGCCAACCTGCAAAGGGGTCGCTTTGTAATTTTGCAAGCTGTATTTCAAGCAAAATGAAACTGATTTTTTATTTATTTTTTATTACCTATAAACTATTTAAGACTATTTAAAACGCAATGGCCTAAAACACTATATATATTGAGAGAGAAAGAGAGAGAGAATACATATATATTATATATACTGTACACACACATATATACATATACCTATAAACTATATTAGATTATTTAAAACACAATGGCCTAAAACAATACTTAAATTACTGGGTAGTTTTAAGCAGTATTGAAGTAATTAAACAGCATACAGTATATATGTAGCAGTATACACTGTATATATATATATATATATATATATATATATATATATATATATATATATATATATATTGAGAGAGAAAGAGAGAGAGAATACATATATATTATATATACTGTACACACACACACACACACACATATATATATATATATATATATATATATATATATATATATATATATACGACCATAAGAACCTGTAGGCAAAATCCAATGTGCTTTGGTCTTCAGCCCTTGAAATTGCTATATGACATTAAATATGTGTGATGTATATAATAGTTATGTAATACAATCAGAACTCACGTGTACAATGTATGGTTTAGGTAAATGCAGGTAAATTGTTTTACTATCGTACAACGGTGAATGTTGTGTTTGCAATGATATATATAGCTATACAGGCATACCCCACTTTTAAGTACACAATGGGGTTTACTTACTAAAGCTAGAAAGTGCAAAATCAGGCTCACTTCTGAATAGAAACCAATGGGCTTCTAACCCCAGATTGTTCAATTAAGATTTGGTAATACAACCTTGAAGCTCATGCACTTTCTAGCTTTAGTAAATAAACCCCATTGCTGTAGATACTACAGCATACTGTAGATCTATCTATCTATCTATCTATCTATCTATCTATCTATCTATCTATATCTATATATATATATATATATATATTTTTTTTTTTTTTCCCTGTATACTGTCATGGCACAAATATTCAAATTCATACAGACGCACACATACACGCAATATATATATATATATATATATATATATATATATATATATATATATATATATATATATATATATATATATATATATATATATATATATATATATACATATATATATATATTATATAGTATGTGTGTGTGTGTGTGTTTGTCTGTATGGATTTGATTATTTTATTTTTTAATATATATATTTGTTCGGGCCAAGATAGCTGTTGGCACCATACAGGAAAAATAAATATATATACACATATATATATATATATATATATATATATATATATATATATATATATATATATATGTATGCATATATATTTAAACTATTTAATAATTTAATATCAACTGCTGCCATGGATAAAGCAAATATCTATATCTATGAATACATACACATATTGCTGTAAATGTAGCATTCATTTCAGTTTTTAGGTGATGTAATCTGTCTCATTTCTTTGTAATCCCCATTCACTGATAGTCTGGCCATTGCTGGCTGCATTCAGTGTAAATTGTAAATGGTACAGTTAAGCAGGATATGATGGGGTCAGTATTACAGTCCAGTACAAGGAGTAGAGGGGCGAACGATGGAAAGAGAGTCTGATTTCCAGAAGACAATGGTCACTTAGCATAGTGCATAAAGTGAAACAGAATGCCCAATGAAGTGGAGGGGGAAATAACACACACGATGCACATGATTGAATGAGTGGATTGATTATACCTTCACTTTATTCACAAAGCCAAATGAATATTTTCTACTCCTTTAGTAAATAATCCCACTGGCTTTCACAGCTAGCTATACAGGTTTCACAGTACAGAGCAGACTAGCCTCTGCCTCTTATTAGTAATAATTGAAAAATTGCAACACATGCTTAAAAAAAAAAAAAAAAAAGAGATGGTAATATGTGACTATGATTCCTTTGACTGAATGTTCCAGGCTCTACTTAGTAAATGTCCCATGCTCCACTGTAAATGCCCTGGCCTCTAATCTTATAGGGGTTGATTTACTAAAATGTAATTGAGCAAGCTGAAGTTAGAAGCTGATTGGTTACCATGCACAGTTGCACTAGATTTTGCACTCAGTTTTAGTAAATGAACCCCATTGTCTCATCCTTTTTATATCTAAAATCTCCCCAGTCTGAAATCTTTTGGTTTTCACATCATGTCACAGCTTCTACTATTAATATACTTTGGAGTTTGGGGTTGATTTACTAAAACTGGAGAGCATAAAATCTGGTGCAGCCCTGCAAAGTGACCAATCAGCTTCCATTTTTTTTTTTTTTGTCAAAGCTTAATTGAGTTAGAAGTTACTTCATATGTTTCAGCCTCTACTCCTAGTATATTTTCCAGTCTCTATTCTCTTAGTGATTGTTGCAGTTTCTACTATGAAACAATGTGACTGCCTCTACTTTTTTAGATCATGGTCAGCCTCTATTATGAATGAATGCCCCAGCTCCTCCTGGTGAATGTCCCATCCTCTGCCATGAACAAATGCCCCTGCCTCCCCTGGTCAATGTCCCAGCCTCTGCCATGAACAAATGCCCCTGCCTCCCCTGGTCAATGTCCCAGGCACAGCCATGAACAAATGCCCCTGCCTCCCCTGGTCAATGTCCCAGGCACAGCCATGAACAAATGCCCTTGCCTCCCCTGTTTAATGTCACAGCCTCTGCCGTGAACAAATGCCCCTGCCTCCCCTGGTGAATATCCCAGGTTCTGCCATGAACAAATGCCCCTGCGTCCCCTGGTGAATGTCCCAGCCTCTGCCATGAACAAATGCCCCTGCGTCCCCTGGTCAATGTCCCAGCATCTGCCATGAACAAATGCCCCTGCCTCCCCTGGTCAATGTCCCAGCCTCTGCTATGAAAAAATGCCCCTGCCTCCCCTGCTGAATGTCCCGGCCCCTGCTCTTTTAGTGAATGTCTCAACCTCTACTATAAATGAATGCCTCAGCCTCTCCCGGTGAATGTCCAAGTCTCTACTATGAATACATGCTAGGGTTGCACCAATACTGTTTTTTTTTTTTGCTGAGTACAAGTACCTTTACTTTTGATCAAGTACTTACCAATACCTAGTACCAATACTTTTGCAGTGCGATATGAGCCGATACAGAATGAATGGGCTCAAATCACACTGCAAAGAATTGTAAACTTTTTTTTTAACAGGAATGTGGTGCAATTCCTGTCCGAATTGCATGCAGTTTCCCACATCGCTCGTGTGTGAACCCAGGCTAAAATCACTATGACAAGCCTGGGTTCACACAGGAGCAACGCAAGAAACTGCATGTAATTCAGACAGGATTTGCACCGTAGTCCTGTTAAAAACCCATGTGATTCTTTGCAGTGCGATTTGAGCCCATTCATTTTGCATGGGCTCAAATCGCACCACAAAGATATCAGTTTTGGGTATCCGAGCATTTTCACGAGTATGGGTACTCATGAAAATACTCCGTATTGGCACCGATACCAACATTGGTATCGATGCACACCCTAATAAATGCCCTAGCTTTTTCTGGTAAATATCCCACTATGATTGAAAGTCTCAACCTCTACTCTATTAGTTAAAGCAGAACTCCAAAATAAAAAAAAATAACAATGGTAAAAATGTACCAGTGAGGCAGTTCATAGATCTAGGGGGTGAGGGAATTGGTGGGGTTTGTAGGGTTGTGTGAGAGGGAGGTGGGGAGGGATAGGACTGGGAAGTGTCCATTACATGGTCTGTGCTGTTTTTATATGTACTATTTTTGCATATGATTAATAAATGTGAGGAGGAAGCCTTTTGGGTGTACGCAATTTTTAGTTTTTTCTTTTCTATGGTTACTTGCTTTGTTACACACCCTGCCCGCAGGTTGGGCGGCACCATCCATCTATCCTTCAGGTTCCCAGCTTTTCTTTTTCTTTTTTCATTTTCTTTAATATGTTAAAATGTAAAGCCCAGCAAAATATAAGATAAGAAAACCAGCTTTTGCTGCAATAATCAGCTTCAATCCAAAGATTTACCTAGCAGTACTGTTTTTCTGCTGCTAGATGTCCTCAGTCTGATGGTCAGCATCCTTCAACTCACTTCCACTGAGCCCAGGTCCCCCTGGACCCACTCTATTTGAATGCTTCTTGTCAGCACATTAACTGATTGTCTCCTTGCACTGCTACTACCTCTCACATTATAATTTTGCTGTACAGGAACTGCAAGAGGCTGATATGGTCAAACCTCTACCATGCCTACACCCCACCTACCCCCCCTGGAACAGCAGCACTGACTTTATCCACCTCCACCCCGAAGAGGGAAAAAAAATCCCTCCTCTGCTTCCAGCTCCTGGGCCTCTTTGTTAACCTGATGGGGCCAGAGAAATGTAATTTGAGCTCTGGTAAGCAAGTAGTAGTGAGGGTGTAAATATAGTAGAAAACATCTGTAATAATTCTCAAGGTGGTGAGCGGTCGGTGCACTGGCTTGTAATGTCCTCCTAGCACCCAAGCAAACATATAGGTAAAAGAAAGCCAGCAGCTTGATCTTCCACATCATGACTATGTTTAAGGCTACACGCTGAAACGCGTAAGTCCTGTATTATTTTGTACTACACCTGGATTGATAAATTCATTCATTGCGGAAGATCGAGCTGCTGGCTTTCTTTTATCTAGAGGAGTGAGGGTGTGGCTTATTAAAATCCATTTATTCATTTAGGCAGAAGCTGTTCTGACCCCCAGCCCTCGTTTTAGCTGATTGGGGCTGGGCCCAGTACAACAGAACCAGTTGTAATGCCTTATCAGCTGCTCTGTTCCCATCCCTACTCTTTAGGTGAATGGCCCAGCGTCTAATCTCTTACTGAATACTCCTATTAATAAATGGCCCAGTCTCTACTAAACAGGGTCCCAGCCTCTACTTAGAATGACCGTCCCTGCTTTTCTGGCAAATGTCCCCAACCTCTATTTTGAATTCATATCTCAGCCTCTAGGGTGAATGAGTGTCCCAGCCTCACCTAGTCCAAGCTTTTATTGGTGAATTTTCCAGCCTCTACCTTGAATGAATATCCAAGCTACTCCTGGTGAATGTCCCAGCCTCTACTATAAATAAATGCCCCAACCTCTTTTCTCCTAATAAATGTCTCAACCTCTACTTTAAACTCATTTCCCAGCCTCTCCTAGCTTTTCTTGTTGAATGTCCAGCCTTTACAAATAACTAATATCTAAGGCCCTGCTATGTGTAGTGATTGGCGCATCCTCTGCTATTAATCCCAGCCTCCTCTGGTGAACATCTCAGCCTCTACTGTTTATAAGGCCATACACTCACTGGTAATCTCTTGTGATGCAGCAGGGATGTTTTACCTAGGTTTACCTAAAGTAGACACACATTTTCATGCAGTTGATGTGCACTGGCTAAGTTTTCTACAGAATATATCCCCATGGCCTTTACTGCTTATTTCTAACCAACTCCTTACCTCATTTAGCTGGAAAAAAGAAGATATTTTTAAACAGATTTTTTTCTGTTGGTACATTGTAATGGCAGTTTTTTATTTAAAGTGGGAATATGTTGTTGCAATGAATAAAAATTGAATACATATTAGTATCTATTTTTTGTAATTACACAAAAAATATTTAATTACATATAGTAACAATTTTGTATACTTTATAAAAGCCAAGACATTTTTGTACTTCTAGATGCTGTTATGCCATTTGAAATATACCTATAAAAATATTTAATTTAAAACATATCATATATATAATATATATTATACACTATATATATTATACACTATATATAATATATACATTTATTTATTATATATATAAATATATACAGTATCTTAGAAAAGTAAGTACACCCCTCACATTTTTGTAAATATTTTATTATATCTTTTCATGTGACAACACTGAAGAAATGACACTTTGCTACAATGTAAAGTAGTGAGTGTGCAGCTTATATAACAGTGTCAATTTTCTGTCCCCTGAAAATAACTTAACACACAGCCATTATTGTCTAAACCACTGGCAACAAAAGTATGTACACCCCTAAGTGAAAATGTCCAAATTGGGCCCAAAGTATCAATATTTTGTGTGGCAACCATTATTTTTCAGCACTGCCTTAACCCTCGTGGGCATGGAGTTCACCAGAGCTTCACAGGTTGACACTGGAGTCCTCTTCCCCTCCTCCATGACGACATCACGGAGCTGGTGGATGTTAGAGACCTTGTGTTCCTCCACCTTCCATTTGAGGATGCCCCACAGATGATCAATAGGATTTAGGCCTGGAGACATGCTAGGCGAGTTCATCACCTTTACCCTCAGCTTCTTTAGCAAGGCAGTGGTTGTCTTGGAGGTGTGTTTGGGGTTGCTATCATGTGGGAATACTGCCCTGTGGTCCAGTCTCTGAAGGAAGGGGATCATGGACTGCTTCAGTTTGTCACAGTACATGTTGGCATTCATGGTTCTCTCAATGAACTGTAGCTCCCCAGTGCTGACAGCACTCATGCAGCCCCAGACCATTCTTGACCCAGACCATGCTTGACTGTAGGCACACTTGTCTTTGTACTCCTCACCTGGTTGCCGCCACACACACTTGACACCATCTGAACCAAATACGTTTATCTTGGTCTCATCAGACCACAGGACATGGTTCCAGTAATCCATGTCCTCAGTCTTCTTGTCTTCAGCAAACTGTTTGCAGGCTTTCTTGTGCATCATCTTTAGAAGAGGCTTCCTTCTGGCATGACAGCCATGCAGACCAATTAGATGTAGTGAGTGGCGTATGGTCTGAGCACTGACAGGCTGACCCCCCACCCCTTCAACCTCTGCAGCATTGCTGGCAGCACTCATACGTCTATTTCCCAAAGACAACCTCTGGATATGACGCTGAGCACGTGCACTCAACTTCTTTGGTCGACCATGGTGAGGCCTGTTCTGAGTGGAACCTGTCCTGTTAAACTGCTGTATGGTCTTGGCCACTGTGCTGCAGCTCAGTTTTTAGGGCCTTGGAAATCTTCTTATAGCCTAGGCCATCTTTATATAGAGCAACAATTTTTTTCTGTTGAATGTTGAACTTCCAGTGACCAGAGTGAGAGTGATAACACCAAATTTAACACACCTGCTCCCCACTCACACCTGAGACCTTGTAGCACTGAATTACATGACACCTGGGAGGGAAAATGGCTAATTGGGCCCAATTTGGACATTTTCACTTAGGGGTGTACTCACTTTTGTTGCCAGCGGTTGCCAGACATTAATGGCTGTGTGTTGAGTTATTTTGAGGGGAAAGCAAATTTACACTGTTATACAAGCTGTACACTCACTACTTTACATTGTAGCAAAGTGTAATTTCTTCAGTGTTGTGACATGAAAAGATATAATAAAATATTTACAAAAATGTGAGAGGTGTACTGACTTTTGTGAGATACTGTATATGCACACACATAGTGTATACAGTGGATTTTATATATATATATACAAATATTGATTTAACTTACACTGTGCATATACTATATATATATATATATATATATATATATATATATATATATATATATATATATATATATATATATATATATATATATATATATATATATATATATATATATATTATTTTTTTTTTGTTATATATATTTTTTTATATATAGATATAGAACTCAGGGGGGAGCTATACAAATGCCCCCCACACTTTTCACATAGTTATTTGTAAACAATTTGGAAAACCATTTATCATTTTCCTTCCACTTCACAATTATGTGCCACTTTGTGTTGGTTTATCAATACCAATAAAATACATTTACGTTTTTGGTTGTAACATGACAAAAGGTGGAAAATTTCAAGGGGTTTGAATACTTTTTCAAGGCACTGTATATATAGATATATCTATCTATCTATATATCTATAGATAGATATATAGATATATGGCTTCTCACAAACTGCAAATGGGATTTCTTAAGGCTTTCTTTCAACAATGGTTTTCTTCTTGCCACTTTTCCATAAAGGCCAGATTTGTGGCGCACACGACTAATAGTTGTCCTGTAGACAGATTCTGCCACCTGATCTGTGGATCTCTGCATCTCCTCCAGAGTTACCATGGGCCTCTTAGCTGCTTCTCTGAATAATGCTCCTTGCCCAGCCTGTCGGTTTAGGTGGACGGTCATGTCTTGGTAGGTTTGCAGTTGTGCCATACTCTTTCCATTTTTGGTTGATGGATTGAACAATGCGCTGTGAGATGTTCAAAGCTTGGGATATTTTTTTATAACCTAACTCTGCTTGAAATTTCTCCACAACTAAATTCCTGACCTGTCTGCTGTGTTCCTTGGCCTTCATGATGCTGTTTGTGCAATAAGGTTCTCTAAAAACCTCTGAGGACTTCACAGAACAGCTGTATTGATACAGAGATTAAATTGCACACAGGTGGATTCTATTAACTAATTAGGTGACTTCTGAAGGCAATTGGTTCCACTAGATTTTAGTTAGGGGTATCAGAGTAACGGGGGCCCAATACAAATGCACACCAAACTTTTCACATATTTATTTGTAAAAAAAATTGGAAAACCATTTATCATTTTCCTTCCACGTCACAATTATATGCCACTTTGTGTTGGCTTATTACATAAAATCCCAATAAAATACATTTACGTCTTCGGGTTGTAACATGACAAAATGTGGAAAATTTCAAGGGTTATAAATTAAATACTTTTTAAAGGCACTGTCTATATATATATATATATATATATATATATATATATATATTACTGTATATAAAAATATTTATAGAAGCCTTCACTGTTTGAACAGAGTGAGTGAACATGAATGCGCATAGGCTCCATATAATTAGCTCTGCTCCTTTGAATTTAGTGAGGCTGACAGAGAAGAGTTAATCAATTTAAAGCGGTATTAAACCCAAAACCAAAAATGTTATATATTTCATCTCATCAATCATTGGATGTGGTGGCTGCATTCATTTTCTTTTGTTTAGGCCTTTTTTCCCTATCTGTTTCAGTAGGTACCCGTCCATAAGGGGCACAGAGGCCATGTGCCCGGCCCCTAACCTACATGGAGGTTGCCGGACGCATGTATTTTAATGGAGCTTTTGGATTAGGGCCTGAGGCTCTAATTGGCTTCAAAAAGGGGTGGGCTTGGGGAGCAGAGCACTGTGCCCTGAGCCCACCAATTTAATTACATCACCAGTGTTAATTACATGAAACAATGGTGATGGTAGCCAGAGACCATGTGATGTTTGCCTAGGCTTTAACCACACCAGGGATATGGGTACCAGAGTCTTTTCTTTAATTATGGCAAGTACCCAATTCTTTTGTGCTACTCTCTAGCCTAACCCTGCAGAGTAAATCACGTAAACGTGAATGACTGTAACGGGTGGTATATGGGGAAAGAGTTTCAGCCCCCTTCACTCTGATACCTCTAACTAAAATCTAGTGGAACCAATTGCCTTCAGAAGTCACCTAATTAGTAAATCCACCTGTGTGTAATTTAATCTTAGTATAAATAGGCCTGTTCTGTGAGGCCCTCAGAGGTTTGTTAGATAACATTAGTGAACAAACAGCATCATGATGGCCAAGGAATGCACCAGACAAGTCAAGGATAAAGTTGTAGAGAAGTTTAAAGCAGGGTTATAAAAAAAAAATATATCCCAAGCTAACATCTCACAGAGCACTGTTCAATCAATCATCCGAAAATGGAAAGAGTATGACACAACTGCAAACCTACCAAGACATGGTCGTCCACCTAAACTGACAGGCTGGGCAAGGAGAGAATTAATCAGAGAAGCAGCCAAGAGGTGCTCTGGTCAGATGAGACCAAAATTGAACATTGAACACTGCACATCACCCTGAACACACCATCCCCACTGTGAAACATGGTGGTGGAAGCATCATGTTGTGGGGATGTTCTTCAGCAAGGGAAGGGAAGCTGGTCAGAGTTGATGGGAAGATAGATGAAGCCAAGTACAGGGCAATCTTAGAAGAAAAACAGTTAGAGTCTACAAAAGACTTGCGACTGGGGCGGAAGTTCACCTTCCAGCAGGACAGTGACCCTAAACATACAGCCAGAGCTACAATGGAATGTTTTAGATCAAAACATATTCATTTGTTAGAATGACCCAGTCAAAGTCCAGACCTAAATCCCATTGAGAATCTGTGGCAAGATTTATTTTTTGCGCTATTAACAAAAAAGACCGAAAATTTAGAAAAAACACAATATAAAAAAAGACTAATTTCTTCATCAGTTTAGGCCAATATGTATTCTTCTACATATTTTTGGTAAAAAAAATTGCAATAAGCGTATATTGATTGGTTTGCGCAAAAGTTATAGCGTTTACAAAATAGGGAATTGATTTATGGTGTTTTTATTATTATTTTCTTTTTTACTAGTAATGGCGGTTTCAGAATGGCCTGGCGGCGGGGGAAGGAGGAGGAGGGCCGAACATCCGAGTGCTCTCGCCGCGCTGAGATCTCTCGGAAGTGGGGATGGGTACCTGTCAAAAACAGGTACCCGCTCCCCCCTCTGCACCAAAAGGTGCCAAATGTGGCACCAGAAGGGGGGAGGGGAGGTTCCACTTTTGGGTGAAACTCCACTTTAACCACTTGCCACAATACATATATAAACATTGCAGGTTGCAAGTGGTTTACTGAGATTATGGCTGAAGATACAGTGGTGTGAAAAAGTGTTTGCCCCCTTCCTCATTTCCTGTTCCTTTGCATGTTTGTCACACTTAAGTGTTTCGGAACATCAAACCAATTTAAACAATAGTCAAGGACAACACAAGTAAACACAAAATGCAATTTGTAAATGAAGGTGTTTATTATTAAAGGTGAAAAAAAATCCAAACCATCATGGCCCTGTGTGAAAAAGTGATTGCCCCCTAAACCTAATAACTGGTTGGGCCACCCTTAGCAGCAACAACTGCAACCAAGCGTTTGCGAAAACGTGCAATGAGGCTTTTACAGCGTCCTGGAGGAATTTTGGGCCACTCATCTTTGCAGAATTGTCCTAATTCAGTTACATTAGAGGGTTTTCGAGCATGAACGGCCTTTTTAAGGTCATACCACAACATCTCAATAGGATTCAGGTCAGGACTTTGGCTAGGCCACTCCAAAGTCTTCATTTTGTTTTTCTTCAGCCATTCGGTGGTGAACTTGCTGGTGTGTTTAGGATCATTGTCTTGCTGCAGAACCCAAGTTCGTTTCAGCTTGAGTACACGAACAGATGGTCGGACATTCTCCTTCAGGATCTCTTGGTAGACAGCAGAATTCATAGTTCCTTTTATCACGGCAAGTCTTCCAGGTCCTGAAGCAGCAAAACAGCCCCAGACCATCACACTACCACCACCATATTTTACTGTTGGTATAATGTTCTTTTTATGAAATGCAGTGTTCCTTCTACGCCAGATATACTTGGACACACACCTTCCAAAGAGTTCCACTTTTGTCTCATCGGTCCACAGAATGTTGTCCCAAAAGTCTTGGGGATCATCAAGATGTGTTGTGGAGAAATTGAGACGAGCTTTGATGTTCTTTTTGCTCAGCAGTGGTTTTCTCCTTGGAACTCTGCCATGCAGGCCATTTTTGCCCAGTCTTTTCCTGATGGTGGAGGCATTAACGCTGACCTTAACTGAGGCAAGTGAGGCCTGCAGTTCCTTGGACGTTGTTGTGGGGTCTTTTGTGACCTCTTGGATGAGTCGTCGCTGCGCTCTTGGGGTAATTTTGGGCGGCCGGCCGGCCACTCCTGGGAAGGTTCACCACTGTTCCATGTCTTCGCCATTTGTGGATAATGGCTCTCACTGTGGTTCGCTGGATTCCCAAAGCTTCGGAAATGGCTTTATAACCCTTTCCAGACTGATAGATCTCAATTACTTTCTTTCTCAATTGTTCCTGAATTTCTTTGGGTCTCGGCATGATGTGTAGCTTTTAAGAATCTTCTGGTGGACCTTACTGTGTCAAGCAGCTCCTATTTAAGTGATGCCTTGATTGTGAACAGGTGTGGCAATAATCAGGCCTGGGTGTGGCTAGAGAAATTGAACTCAGGTGTGGACAACCACAGTTATAGTATGTTTTAACAAGGGGGGCAATCACTTTTTCACACAGGACCATGATGGTTTGGATTTTTTTTCACCTTTAATAATAAACACCTTCATTTACAAATTGCATTTTGTGTTTACTTGTGTTGTCCTTGACTATTGTTTAAATTGGTTTGATGTTCCGAAACACTTAATTGTGACAAACATGCAAAGGAACAGGAAATGAGGAAGGGGGCAAACACTTTTTCACACCACTGTATCTATAGCTATAACATACCCCAATACTGTTTTTTTCAGCCAGCAGCTGGCTTTCTATTGAAAGCATTCGGAGAAGCTCATGAGGGGCTGGAGGGGGGTGAGGGCGTTCAGTGTCTCTCGGGCTTACCATTTCCACCAGCTCACCCACCGAAACGGTTAGACATGCCGTCGGCTGGTCACAGAGCCAATCAAAGAGTAGATTGTCTTTGATCGCCTCTATGGCCTTGGAGGACCAGAGTGCTGTCATAAGGTCACTTCCGGTCCAGATTGAAAATAAACAATTTTTATTTATTTTTTAACAAAAGGTAAAAAAAAAAATTGTTTTTTAATCTTTTGCTCTTAAAGGTAAATAAGAGATTTGGGGTCTTTTTGATCCCCGATCTTTTCATAGAGAGGACCTGTCATCCTTATTTCTATTACAAGGGATGTTTACATTCCTTGTAATAGGAACAAAAGCGATCAAGAAAAAAACAAACAAAATTAAAAGGACAGTGTGAAAATAAAAATCAAAAATCAAATAAATATGATTTTTTTTTAAAGCGCCCCCATCTTTCCATGCTCACGTGCCGAAGTGAACGCATACGTAACTCGCGCACACATATGTAAACAGTGTTCGCACCACACTTGTGAGGTATCGGTGTGAATGATAGAGAGAGTGCAATAATTCTAGAGCAAGACCGCCTCTGTAACTCTAAACAGGTAACCTGAAAAGGCATTAAAATCGTCACCTATGGAGATTTTTAAATACCGTAGTTTGTCGCCATTCCACGAGCGTGCGCAGTTTTAAAGCATGACATGTTAGGTATCTATTTACTCTGCGTAACAACATCTTTCACATTATACAAAAGAATTAGGGTATATATTGTGTTGTGTTTTGTTTATTATTCATTAAAATTATTTTTTTCCAGAAATTGCTTTTGAAAAACCACTGCGTAAATACTGTGTGATGTAAAAAATTGCAACAATCGCCATTTTATTCCCTAGGGTCTCTGCTAAAAATATATAAAATGTTTGGAGGTCATAAGTCATTTTCTAGCAACAAAATACTGATTTAAACTTGTAAACAAAAAGTGCCAAAAAAAGCCTGGTCGGCAAGGGATTAAAGAATGATGTCAGCATGACGTCATCGTGTAGGGCGGAGCCTCAGCATCATTGCATCACTTCCTGTTTGGTCCGTGGAACACATGGGAATTGCGGACTTCCCGTTTCTCACTGCATACTAATTTTACATGAAATTAAAGTGCATATCTATACGTTTAACATTGAATAAAAGGAGGTAAAAGGGTATTGCACTACAGAGTGTCAATTCTCATTGCATATACTGCACATGATCGAGATGAAGGGGCCGCCCCCATAAGGATATAAAGATTATATCAGCGGAGGTCTGTTTCCCAAAATACAGCAGTTTTGGCTGTGAAAGTTCAATACCCCTCGGAGGGGAGAGCCCTCTGGTGAGTGCATTAGCATAGGGGAGCACTAAGTGGAGCACCTGCACCTTGATTTTTCTGACAAGCACAGAGAAAAAGGCACAAGTCACTTTGATTTTAAATGATGGTTTTTATTTTTCATTTTTCATATGGATTGATTACCAACACAAGGACTCGAATACAAGAATAGGATTTTTTCCACCAATTGTCACTTTATTGTTTTATTAACGTTTATGGTTTGCACAAGCTCATCTATTGTGAGGATTGTTTATTGCACTTGACACTTTATTTGAAGTAATTGTTTCCTATTTTTTATAGCACTTCACATATATTTCCTTCTATTGGGGTAACACAGCATATAAAATAGAACACATTGCACATTAGATGAAACTTCTTTGCTCTTATGGGTGTTCTCATCCATCTCCGAATTTTGGATGCTCATGTCCCCACTAGGAGCATCCTCCATATTATAAAAATGAATTAAAATCCAATGCTTTCCCTTCATAGTGACTACGGTGGGTGGCCATAAACATTTGAAATCAGTCTGGGATAGGATTTGGAGACAATCTAATACAGTGTATATGGGGCACCAGCAGACAATGGTAGCCAAGACTCAATGATGGGGTATATGTAGGGTTGCCACCTGTCCAGTATTCACCCGGACAGTTTGGGTTTGGAATCATGTGTCCAGGTTTCAGACTGCCTGAAACTCGGGCACATTATTTAGACTGGTCTATGGCTTCCTAGCAGGGTTACTGGCTGCAGTTGTCTAAGCTGAGAGTGTCTGTTACACTCTTTAATAGACATGTGCACACGGAAATATTTTGTTTTGGAATTTTGTTTTCATCCGAAAAAATACATTTATTAAGTTGCTCCCAAAATGTGTTTTATTTACCGTATTTAGAGGCGTATATCACGAGCCGGCATATAACATGCACCCCAAGTTTAGGAGAGAATTTTAAGGAAGAAAAACTTTTAGGAGGGAAGTTTAAGGAAAAAAACTTACATTTAAATGCCCATCAATGCAGCCTTATCAGTGTCCATCATTGCAGCCTTGCCCATCCATCTGCAGCCTTGCCTAGTGTCCATCTTCAGCCTTGCTCAGTGCCTTTGCAGCCTTGCCCAGTCTCTTTGCAGCATTGCCAGTCTCTTTGCAGCATTGCCCTGATTTAAATTTGGCGCTGATCTCCGCTGACTGTGAGCGGAGAGGAGCGAGCGGAGCCGAGATACAGAAAGCTGAGTGTACTTCAGCTAGACTCAGCTCTGCTCACAGTCACGCCCACCTCCACTGATTGCGAGAGGAGAGGAGCAAGCGCCACTGACATACAGAAAGACGAGTGTACTTCGGCTAGACTCGGCTCTGCTCACAGTCAGGGGCGGGACTGCGAGAGGAGCCGAGTCTAGCCGAAGTACACTCGGCTTTCTGTATGTCAGCGGCGCTCACTCCTTTCGCAATCGGTGTAGGTGGGCGTGACTGCAAGAGGAGCTGAGTAAAGCCGAGTGTACTTCGGCTTTGTGTATCTCGGCTCCGCTTGCTCCTTTCCTCACAATCAGCGGGGGATCGGCAGGGATCGGCGTATAACACGCACCCGCGATTTTTCCCTGATTTTAAGGGGAAAAAAGGTGCGTGTTATACACTGATAAATACGGTATATTGTTTTGTTTAAAAATGCATTCGTCTGAAAATCCGAAATAATTAAGGTCGAAGCTGTCACTGAAGGCTCATGGTGTCTGTTGAATGTTCTAAGAAGATTCGAAGGAGCAGCTAAACTGTACGATGCCGAAAGCGTATATTTCTGGTCAAATGTTCCGCCTACAAGCTATAGTAGAATTCTAATGTTGGATGACACTAGTAATAATTATATTTATTAATTATTATTACTAGTCAACCAACATTAGAATTCTACAATAGCCTATGGGTGGAGCAATTGACCATAAATCTCCATAAATCTCCACTCGCGGTGACTGCTTTGTCGAATCTTCACGTCAAATCTTTTCTATGTTGAATAATCTTGGAGTAATAGAGTTAGCAAATCAAGGTGAATAGAAATTTCTGGACAGCCGCACTCCGAGTGAAATTTCTCATGCCTTTATTGAAACATCGAGATCACACTGTACAAGCCACAGCAAAGCATTACAGGAACAAGCTGACGTGTTTCACACTAAACAAAGTGCTTACTCATAGCTAGTGTTTGGGTTTGAGAAAAGGTGGGAACCCTACGTATATGGGAGAACTTTGCTGAGCACTATTATTATCCCCTTGATAAGCCAGCATCAGAGGTGTATTCCAACCCTGCCCTCCTCCTTGGGCCTACATGTGGTGGGCCCGATGTACTAAAGCTTGTGTGTGTGTATGACTATACATAGATAATGTACAGCAGATCATTATCTATCCAGCTAGCTATCCAACTAGCACTTTCAAATGTGCTTATCATATAGGAATACAATTACATATATGTGCACAGCTATCATTAAAGTTAATTGTAAATTTGGAAAAAGCCTAATGAATCGTATGTTGTTGGAGGAGGGGTGTTACACGTTTGTCTATCTTGGTGGCTGGTATTAAAGTCTCCAAATGCTGGTGCTTTGAATAGAGATTTATATGGGAAATATCCCCAGATATGCTACTTCTTCCTATGACAGCATAGCACACGGGTTTTCTTTTACTCTGCATAGGCTGACCGATGCTCATTGCCTATTGAGCTGTTTATGATATATATATTTTTTTCTCATTTCAATTTATTTTTAGGAAAAATGTTAGCCCGTGCATTCTGTGATGCATCTTGTAGAAACAGAATGGATAAGTCGTCAGCACACCAACAAGCTGTTCCTAAGTGCAAAGCTCTTTATTCTTGTATAATCACATAAAAAAAGTAACATTTCGTGATGTGATGAGGCCCTTCATCAGGCTTGTGATGGTGTTGGTGTGCTGACAACATACTCTATCCATGTTGTACACCATGAGCACTTGAGAGTCATTGCAGTACCCTTTTAACCACATGGTCAATTCCAGTGTGGTATGCAATAGGAATATACTGTACTTCGTTCCCTGTAGAAACAGAGGCACAAAGGCAATAAAATGTCAATGTGTAATGCACAAAGCAAACTAGGATTATGTACTGTATGCACTTATTATCAGTCTACATGTTGCTACTAACACAAATAATTTAAAAAAATACTACATATA
>NW_027507790.1:240425071-240427571 GCF_037356315.1 Lithobates pipiens
CTCATTTCTCTTGCTTCTATTGAGTATGAGTAAACAGATAAAACAGAATGGATGAGAAGAAAGAAAGAAAGAAAGAAAGAAAGAAAGAAAGAAAGAAAGAAAGAAAGAAAGAAAGAAAGACATTTGGACAGATATGCATGTATTCATATCTCATATCTCTTGTTTCAATTTGTATGTATTATATGAGTATGTGTAAACAGATACATATATGAGTAAACATATAAAATAGAATGGATGAGTAGAAAGAAAGAAAGAAAGAAAGAAAGAAAGAAAGAAAGAAAGAAAGAAAGAAAGAATAGCATTTGGATGCATCTCTTGATATGTCATATCTCTTGCTTCTATCTAGGGTATGTGTAAACAGATAAAACAGAATGAATGAGTAGATAGAAAGAAAGAGAGAAAGAAAGAAATAAAGAAAGAAAGAAAGAAAGAAAGAAAGAAAGAAAGAAAGAAAGAAAGAAAGGCATTTGAATAGCTGCATGTAGAGGACAGAGGTAGTGCATTGGCAGTAGATGCTTCACACCCCCCCCCCCCCATATGAAAGTTGCCTGGGACTGCTGGGGGGGCTTAGTAGTGGTGGGGGGGTGCACCCCCAGTCATTAACACCCCCCAACCCCCCACCACTGAGCCGCCTGATATCTCCAGCCGTGTGATTGGTTGTGTATCTTCTTCTCTCCGAACATTTCTCTGATATTACAGCAAACAACAATCGTTCTCACCCCCGACCGCCCAATAATGACAAAACTGCTGAACAAAAGCTCGCACATTGCAAAATAACAAAAAAAAAAAAAGAAGAAGAAAATATACAAAAATGAAAGTAGCTGAGCTCGGTTGGGTGCAGCCTGGGTGAAGTCTATTATTGGGTATAAAATAAGTTGAGGATTCTTACAAAAACAGGAATTACTTCAAAAATCTGATTTAGAAGAAGCAAAATAAATAAATAAATCTAGCAGGGGGACTTGATTTAATTAGTCACTGATAAATTAGTCAGCTGCATTTGTGAAAAATCAGCAAAATCTCCATCGATTAGAAGTTTGGGGGGGGGGGGGGTAATCATTAACTGGCCTGTCCATTGCCTATAGAGCAGGCGGCGGAGGAGTCAGGGAAGGGGGTGAGGGTCCCTGTTGCTGGTCGGTCGGGGCAGCGGGTGAGGGTCCCTGTTTCTGGTCAGTCGGGGAAGCGGGTGAGGGCCCCTGTTGCTGGTCGGTCGGGGCAGCGGATGAGGGTCCCTGTTGCTGGTCGGTCGGGGCAGCAGATGAGGGTCCCTGTTGCTGGTTGGTCGGGGCAGCGGGTGAGGGTACCTGTTGCTGGTCGGTCGGGGCAGCGGATGAGGGTCCCTGTTGCTGGTCGGTCGGGGCAGCGGGTGAGGGTACCTGTTGCTGGTCGTTCAGGGAAGGGGGTGAGGGTCCCAGTTGTTGGTCGGTCGGGGCAGCGGGTGAGGGTCCCTGCTGCTGGTCGGTTAGGGCAGCGGGTGAGGGTCCCTGTTGCTGGTCGGTCAGGGCAGCGGGTGAGGGTCCCAGTTGTTGGTCGGTCGGGGCAGCGGGTGAGGGTCCCTGTTGCTAGTCGGTCAGGGCAGCGGGTCCCTGTTGCTGGTCGGTCAGGGCAGCGGGTGAGGGTCCCTGTTGCTGGTCGGTCAGGGCAGCGGGTGAGGGTCCCTGTTGCTGGTCGGTCGGGGCAGCGGGTGAGGGTCCCTGTTGCTGGTCGGTCGGGGCAGCGGGTGAGGGTCCCTGTTGCTGGTCGGTCGGGGCAGCGGGTGAGGGTCCCTGTTGCTGGTCGGTCAGGGCAGCGGGTGAGGGTCCCTGTTGCTGGTCGGTCGGGGCAGCGGGTGAGGGTCCCAGTTGTTGGTCGGTCAGGGCAGCGGGTGAGGGTCCCTGTTGCTGGTCGGTCAGGGCAGCGGGTGAGGGTCCCTGTTGCTGGTCGGTCGGGGTAGGTCGGTCTTCCAGGATCAGGGGGACACGAGAAGAGGAAATGTTCTTTAAATCGTCCGGGGATCCTGCGACAAATGGAAGAAACGCATGAGTGGCTCAAAAAGTTGGCGATTGGAGGTCGGAGAGGACAGAGAAGCGCCGGGGTCATTATATACTATAGGGCGATGGTAAGGTGGCCAGAAGGACTATATGCTGAACTACAAGCTCTGACTGATTTTTTGTTGAGGTCGATTAATCGGTCGGTGACCAATCACATCGCCCAGTGCATATCTAATAAGACCAGGAATTGTCCAACGAGTTCAACTAACCGAAATATTCCGACCTTTCCATAAGTTTCTACAGATGTATGTTTTATTCCTGCTTATGTGATTTACTAAGAGGTTTCCTCTGCTGCCTGTGTGTTCTACAAGGAGAGATATTATCGCCGATTTATAGAATGTATTATTCTTGTATTGTTATACAACAGTCTATTATATGAACGATTTCTGCAGACTGATCGCCTCTTGTAGCAAAAGTATTTTGTTTTATTATTGACCGTCTGTGCTACAATGGTCCTTTATAAAAATACTTAT
>NW_027507790.1:241090071-241282571 GCF_037356315.1 Lithobates pipiens
ACAATTTTGACACAATATTTTTTCATGATTCTTTATTTTAGAATTTTCAAGCAGATGCATAAAAAGGTGCCAAGTAAGAAAAAGTAAAAAAAGAAAAAGAAAAAAAGGTTGATTTACTAAAACTAGAGTGCAAAATCTGGTGCAGCTCTGCATGTTAGCTTATCAGCTTCTAACTTCAGCTTGTTCATTTAACCACTTGCCTACTGGGCACTTTCACCCACTTCCTTCCCAGGTTAATGTTCATCTTCCAGCGCTGTCGCAGTTTGAATGACAATTGCGCGTTCATGCAACACTGTACCCATACAAAATATTTATAATTTTTTTTTAGATGGATATGGCATTCTTTTGGTGGTATTTAAAGGGGAGGGACACCCTAAAAAAATTACATTAACATTCACAACAAAATATACCGTATTTATCGACGTATAACACGCACCCCAAGTTTAGGAGGGAATTTTAAGGTATAAAACTTTTAGGAGGAAAATTTAAGGAAAAAAAAACCTTACATTTAAATGCCCATAAATGCAGCCTCATCAGTGTCATTTGCAGCCTTGTCATGCAGCCTGTCCATCATTGCAGCCTTGTCATTGCAGCCTTGTCATGCAGCCTGTCCGTCATTGCAGCCTTGTGCATCGTTGTCCCCTCAGTGATGTCAGCTTTTATTTTTAAAAATGGCGCCACCGAGATGTCCTTCGGCTGTACTCTGCAGCTTTCAGCCGCCTTCGGCCGTACCCGGAGGCTTTTGGCCGCCTTCGCTGAGAAGGGCCGAAGGCGGCCGAAAGTCGCCGAGAAGGGCCGAAGGCAGCCGAAAGCTGGCGAGAAGGGCCGAATGCAGCCAAAAGCTGCGAGAAGGGCCAAAGGCGGCTGAAAGCCGACCAGAGCCCAGAGATCGCGGAGGATTGGCGTATAACACGCACCCGCAATTTTCCCCTGATTTTAAGGGGAAAAAAGTGCGTGTTATATGCTGATAAATACAGTGGTAATAATAAAAAAATTTGATTTTTTTTCCTTTTACCAGAAACCCCTGTTGCTAATCTGCCTCTTCCTATTTCCCAGCTCTTCCTGCACTTCGGCGAGCTGCCCCGTTGTCTTCTGGGACATGTGTGTCTCAGAAAACAACAGGGCCATTCACGAAACGCAGCACGACTCACGCATGTGCAGTAGGAAACGAGCAGTGAAGCCACAAGGCTCCACTGCCGTTTCCCCTTCGTTAAGATAGCGGTGCCGTCACCCAATCCGATTGATGGATTGGCCTCGGATGGCCGATATGGCGGGCTCGCTGGACAGGTAAGTGTCCTTATTAAAAGTCAGCAGCTACAGTGTTTGTAGCTAGTTGACTTTTAAGAAAAAAAAATAAAAATCGCAGCTGGAACACCGTTTTAAAACTATTGTATACCCGCACAGATTTTTTTTTCTTTTTTTAAAAAAAAAAAAACCCTGCAAGGCAAAGGCATATATATGCAGCGCATACTAGCTCATTATGAAATACTCACCTTAGAACGAGTCCACGACATCTGGTCCCGGTCCATGCCAAGGGAGCTGACATGTTCCCTCAGCGTTTTTTCCGGGTATAGCAAATCCGCCGCTGTGAGTGGCAAAGCCACGATGACGTCACTCCGGCACATGCGCGTGGGAGTCATCCTCGTCGCAACATCTGCCAGACCTTCAGCCGGGCCTTCACAGTGCATGCGCCGCTGACATGTCAGCGGCTGCATGCAAAGTAAATATCTTCTAAACCGTACAGGTTTAGGAGATATTAATTTTACCTATAGGTAAGCCTTATTATAGGCTTACCTGTAGGTAAAAGTAACAAAAATAAAAAAGGTGTACAACTGCTTTAATCACCACTGGGTTTTTTATTTTATGCTAAAAGATCTTAAAAATAAAAATTCTTAGTTTCTATTATAACATTTTGTAAATAAGTCATTTTTCTCATTCACAGATGTGCGCTGATGAGCAGCACTGGTGGGCATTGACAGACACTGATTGGCAGCACTGGTGGACACTGTTGGGGCTGCACTGATGATGAGGACACTCATCATCAGTGCCCTAATTATCAGTAAAGATCTCCGTGTGGATTTGATGGTTATTGGCTCTCCTCACATGCTGTCAGCGTGAGGAGAGGAATGCCGATAACGGTAAATCTGGTTTATACTGTGATTGGACACAGCGGATCACTTGGTAAAAAGCTGCTGTGATTGGCTCTTTACCCTGAGGACAAAGCTGATCACAGATCCCTGCTGATGACCGCCGCAGGGGGTGGCTGAGAAGAGCAACTGCACTGCAACCATAGTTATATAGCATGGTCATGAAGAGGTTCATCTTTGACAATAAAACCTAGAAGCGGATTGGTTTCTATGCAGAGTTGCACCAGATTTTGGACTTTTCAGTTTTAGTAAATTAACCCCAAAATGGAATAGGGAATTCACTCTAATGCCTAATACACACGATCAGATCGAAGGCCAAACTTGTCTTGCATACACACGGCCACACAATTGTTGGCCAACAATTATGAATGTAGTGACGTAATACATGGTTTTTCAGCTCTTTAGCGCAACCCTTTGGGCTCCTTCTAATTTCGTGTTAGTGGAAGTCTGGCGAGAGTTGATTTGCGCTTTTCATTTTGCACTTTTCAGTATGTTTCTGAACGGCCATTCGTCAACCAGCCATGTTGCGGAATCGGAGATAACGTGTTATTTATTATTGGTCTTGGAGTTATTGCTTTGACATTATGTTTTTGGTTGAATAATGATTTGATTTGGTATATTTTCTATATTTTTGGATGCATAGAATGCACTTTTTCATTAAGTTCTATTGGCAGATAGCATGTCTAATTTTATTTGTTTTCTTTTCTTTTTTTAATGCACAATAAAAAAATTGTGGAGAATAATACTTGGCTATGTGTTTTACTTCAAATGACAGTTTGGGAGTAGGCAGTTACATAAAAAAAAAAAAAAACAATGTAAAATTAACAAGGGACACCAACATTGTTCTATCTTTGATCGTATAAACTACGGGATAATGGTGTTGTGGTAACTTGCCCAAAAAAAAGCATAATGATATTATTCTTGATATCACTAGAAAAATAAAAGCTTTCGAAAATTAGTTTGCAATAACTCCATCAGTATCACCAGTAAAGCAGCTTCATTATTATCCCATTAAAGAAGAAGAGAATTTTGCGCTGCATTTTCAAGATTTCATCATTTGCCATGTCACGAATGTTAATTCTCCCTTACGAACGCTAGTTTACAAGACCGACCGCTTCTGGCTCGTCCTTGCTTCCGAGCATGCATTTTTGTACTTTGGACTTTTGTCCGACGGACTTGTGTACACACGCTCGGAAAATCCGACAACGGACATTTGTCCGTGGAAAATTTGAAAACCTGCTATCCAACATTTGTCCACGGAAAATCCGACAACAAACGTCCGATGGAGCATACACACGGTCGGATTTACCGCCAACAGCTTGTCATCGAACATTTACCGTCGGAAAGTTTGAATGCGCATACACGGCTTTAATCGAATCATCAGCTTGAGAGTAAGAACCCAGGGCTCATTGCTTTGTTCCAGCCTGAAGACAACAAAAAAGTGTCAGTCCCACCAGGAGATGGGGAGGCCACATGGTTACCAAGCCTCTTTCCAATTCCATGAGAGAGGAAAGCAGTCGATAAACCAAGAAAGATATAATTAAGAAATAACTAAAAGGGTAAGAAAAGAAAGACAAGATGAAAGACTAGGCAGAAAAAAAGGGCGTGGAAGGGGTTGAGTAAGAGAAAGTGTAGTGTTGGGGCAAGAGAGAGTATCAGTCCAATCGCTGGGCAGTTCAGCAAGACTCTAAAAGAGCCTGAAAGTCTGCCGTGACTCTGATTTCTGTCTAATAAAACTGCATTCTGTAAAACTGTTGAGGCAGACACCAAGTCTGTCAAGACTTTAATTTCAGGAACCTTCTTTAACCAGACACTGATAGGCAGAGGGATGGATTGTTTCCAACATAGCTCAATACAGGATTTGGCAGCATTTCATAAACAGATCAAAATGGGTTTCCTCCGGGTACTCGTGTTTCCTCGTACAAAGACATGCTGGTAGTTTAATTGGCGCCTGTCTTAATTGGTCATAGTATGTGTATGTATAAATGGGAGTTAAGGACCTTAGATTGTAAGTTCCTTGAGGGCAGAGACTGATGTGAATGTAAAATACACACTCCCTGGCCACTTTATTAGGTACACCTGCGCAATTGCTTGGTAACACAATTTGTTAATCAGCCAATCACATGGCAGCAGCTCAATACATTTAGGAATCTAGACGTGGTGAAGATGACTTGCTGAAGTTTAAACCGAGCATCCAAATGGGGAAGAAAGAGAATTTAAGTGACTTTAAACTTTGGCATGGTTGTTGGTGCCAGACGGGCTGGTCTGAGTATTTAAAAAACTACTGATCTTCCGGGATTTTCACGCACAATTTCAGGTTTACAGAGAATGGTCTGAAAAAGAGAAAATATCCAGTGAACGGGAGTTGTGTGGAGGAAAAAGCCTTGATGAGGTCAGAGGTGAATGGGCAGACTGGTTTGGGATGACAGAAAGGCAACATTAACTCAAATAACCACTCGTTAAAACCAAGGTATGCAGAATACCATTTCTGAATGCACAACTCATTGAACCTTGAAGCACACAGGCTACAGCAGCAGAAGACCACACCGGGTGCCACTCCTATGAGCTAAGAACAGGAAACTGGGGCTACAATTTGCACAGGCTCCCTAAAACCAAACAGAAGATTGGAAAAATGTTGCCTGGTCTGATAAGTCTCCATTTCAGCTGCAACATTCACATGGTAGGATCAGAATTTGGTGTGAACATGAAAGCATGGATCCATTCTTCCTTGTATCAACTGTTCAGGCTGGTGGTGGTAGTGTGATGGTGTGCAGGATATATTATTGGCACACTTTGGGCCCCTTAGTACAAATTGAGCATCTTTTAAACACAATGGCCTATCTGAGTATTGTTGATGTTGTCTGCAAAAGGTGTGAATTTGTGTCCCCAAGGCTTACGCCACATCAGTAACCCGCTAGGTAGCATATCAAGGATCAGGGATGACCTCACTGTATATTGCACATTGAAAAAAAAAAAGTAGCAATAGTAGCTTATACATATAATAACAATCAAAAAATGTAATATAATACACTGTAAAAAATAGATCACAGATTTGCTTTAAAGACATGTAGGACATGGAGACCTAGGATGTGGTTGCATCAATGATATACAGTGGATTTGGAAAGTATTCACAGCGCTTCACTTTTTACACATTTTGAAATGGATTAAATTCATTATATTCCTCAAAATTATACAAATACCCCATAATGACAATGTGAACGAAGTTTGTTTGAAATCTTTCTAAATTTATAAAAAAAAAAAAAAAAAAATTGCATTTACTTAAATATTCACAGCCTTTGCCATGACGCTCAGAATTGAGCTCAGGTGCATCCCATTTCCACTGATAATCATTGAGCTGTTTCTACAGCTTGTGGAGTCCACCTGTGGTAAACTCAGCTGATTGGACATGATTTGCAAAGGCACACACCTGTCTATACAAGGTCCCACAGTTAACAGAGAATGTCAGAGCACAAATGAAGTCCAAGGAATTGTCTGCAGACCTCTGAGACAGGATTGCATCAAGGCACAGATCTGGGGAAGGGTACAGAAAAATGTCTGCAGCATTGAAGGTCCCAATGAGCACAGTGGCCTCCATCATCCGTATATGGAAGATATTTAGAATCACCAGGACTGCTCATAGAGCGTGCCCCCCAGCCAAACTGAGCGATCAGGGGAGAAGGGCCTTAGGGAGGTGACCAAGAACCCGATGATCACTCTGACAGAACTCCAGCATTTCTCTGTGGAGAGAGGAGAACCTTCCAGAAGAACAACCATCTCTGCAACACTCCACCAATCAGGCCTGATTGGTAGAGTGGCCAGACGGAAGCCTCACCTTAGTAAAAGGCACATGACAGCCCACCTGGAGTTTGCCAAAACCTGAAGGTGACTCAGATCCTGAGAAACAAAAACCTCTGGTCTGATGAAACAAAGATTAGACTCTTTGGCCTGAATGGCAAGTGTCATGTCTGGAGGAAACCAAGCGCCGCTCATCACCTGGCCAATACCATCCCTACAGTGAAGCATGGTGGTGGCATCATGCTGTGGGGATGTTTTTCAGTGGCAGGAGCTGGGAGACTAGTCAGGATCGAGGGAAAGATGAATGCAGCAATATACAGAGACATCCTTGATGAAAACCTGCTCCAGAGCGCTCTGGACCTCAGACTGAGGTGAAGGTTCATCTTCCAACAGGACAAAAACCCTAAGCACACAGCCAAGATAGCAAAGGAGTGGTTACAGGACAACTCTGTAAATGTCCTTGAGTGGCCCAGACTTGAACCCGATTGAGCATCTCTGGAGAGATCCGAAAGTGGCTGTGCACTGACACTTCCCATTCAACCTGCTGGAGCTTGAGAGGTCATACAAAGATGAATGGGAGAAACTGCCCAAAAATAGGTGTGCCAAGCTTGTAGCTTCATACTCAAAAAGACTTCAGGCTGTGATTGGTGCCAAAGGTGCTTCAACAAAGTATTGAGCAAAGGCTGTGAAATACTTATGTACTGTACATGTTTTTGTTTTTTTAACACATTTGCAAAGATTTCAAACCAACTTCTTTCACGTTGTCATTATGGGGTATTGTTTGTAAAATGTTGAGGAAAATAATGAATTTAATCAGTTTTGTAATAAGGCTGTAACATAACAAAATGTGGTAAAAGTGAAGCGCTGTGAATATTTTCTGGATGCACTGCATGATGCGACACACTTGCACGAGTAGAGCAGCCCCAGAAAGCTGAAAGTATAATGTAACATTATAGTTTAAAACTATTCAGAGTAAAAATACATTGTTGTTTAGGGACACTACGGCTATATTTACTCCTGTACAAATGAAAGCCATTTACTATGCAACCTTAACATAGCAAAACGTAAATACATTTCTATCCTAATTAAATTACACAGAAGGTCAACTTAAGTTAAGGCATTTTTTACTGCAGATCACCAATGGGGAGGAAATGAAAATGTGGCTTTTTATGAACGCATAACCACATTTACAAAGCTAAAAAGACGCAGTGCTGCTAATGGTAACCGACAAAAGGCACATAGCTCTTTATTACCAAATGACCTTGTAAAGTGCACCTTTAAGTAAAATACAGGCTCTGCTTAAATTACCCAGTCCTCTTTCCCTTTTACAAACCACCTACTGGTAAATGTATCTGAATGAAAAGAAACCAATCAAGTTCTAGTTTTATTTTTTTTTGGTCAAGCATAATTGAAGAAGCTTAAGTTAGAAGCTGACTGGCTACCATGCACAGCTGCACCATTTTCCGCTCTCTGCAGTTTTAGTAAATCAACCCCTATGGCTTCTGAATGGCTGGGCGTGATATCACTGCCTTTCCAGGAAGATTAATTTGTCTGTCGACTAATCTATTGATTATTTTTTTGATTAGTCAACGACTATCCGATTATTTTTTTATTTTTAAATGAATCTAGTGGGTTTTTTTTTGTTTAGCTAATTAATCCTTTGGATAGCCTTAGAAAAAATGGATAAGTACATAAAAAAAAAGTAAGATAAAAGAATATAACTAGTACATATATATATATACATATATATATATAAGTATGTACTTATATTCTTACCTTTTTTATGTACTTATTTTTTTGTAACGTCAAGTATATATATATATATATATATATATATATATATATATATATTCTTTTATCTCAACTTTATATTTTCTGTTCAGAAGTTCATGAATGTTTATCATTTATTTTTTGCAATGTTTTCTTTTTTTAAGGGGGGGGGGGGGGGGGGGGGGTTGGGGACAGTGTCAGTGTGTTTTTTTTTTTTTTTTTATTATTAAAAAAAAAAAAAAATGGCAGCACGGAGGAGAGCGGGAGATACTGAGCACTGTGATGCATCGACGCCCTGCACGCACGTCGACGTAATCGATTACGTCCACTCGTCGTGGCAGCTTTACAGTACAGGAAGAAAAAAAATCTCAAGATGACACTTAGCCTAGGTTCACATTGGAGAAATTTGACACGAGAGATCAAATCGCATGACAAGTCACAGCCTATTGCCGGCAATGGCACCATTCCAATCGGTATGATCACTGATTTTGCGGCGCGGCTCCGATTTGCAAAAGTAGTCCCTGCACTACTTTTGCTAATTTCAGGTGCGACTTCAATAGACATCTGTGTATGAAGCCACACAGATGTCTATCAAGAAGTAGTACCTGATATCGCGCTGACCTTGCTACTTTGAAATCGCGCTACTTTAAGTGAAGTAGCACGATTTCAAAGTAGCATCAATGTGAACCAGGGCTTAAGTTCATTGTAAGAAGCATTTTCTCACAAAATTTTGGCTGCTCTGTGTTCCCAAGGATCTAGCCAGACGAGGCATTAGGTTATCCTCGCCTAAGCGCTGAAGTGTAAAGTTTTTCACTTTACGGGTACATGTTAAAGGAGTTGTAAAGGCAGACGGTTTTTATCTTAATGCATTGTATGCTGTGTGTAGCAGCCCCCCAGCACCCCCCTAATTACCTACCTGAGACCCTTCTCTCTCCAGTGATGTACAGGATCCCCTCAGCCATTCAGGACACTCCTCCTGATTGACTGAGACAGAGCAGCGGCACTATTGGCTCCCACTGCTGTCAAGCAAAAGTCAGTCAGCCAATCAGTGGAGAGAGGGGGTGGGGCCAGGTCAGCTCTCTGTGTCTGAATGGATACACGGAGCTCTGACTCGGCTTGGGTGCCCCCTATAGCAAGCTGCTGGCTGAGGGACACTCAAAGGAGGGAAGGGCCAGGAGCAGTGTAGAGGGACCAGAGACGAGGAAGATCTGGGCTGCTCTGTGCAAAACCAACTGCAAAGAAGAGGTAAGTATAACATGTTTGTTATTTAAAAAAATAAAAATAAAATTTACAATCACTTTAAAACTTACTAACAGTAGGTGGTTTGTGAAGGGCGAGGGTACCCAGGCAGCAAAGCTGACTTTATATTTTACTGCAAGGTCTACTGTAAAGTTCCATCTGTCATTCTTATTCTTGTGCCTGTTTAATATTTGGCAGTTATCTTTAAGGCCTGGTTCACACCTACGCATTTTTTTTAATGTGCGTTTTCCGTTTTGCAGACACACACTACAGTCCATTTAACCACTTTCAGACCGGACCATTTTGCTGGTAAATGACCAGAGGTCTTTTTACACTTTGGCACTGCGCTGCTTTAACTGGTAATTGCGCGGTCATGCAATGTTGTACCCAAACAAAATTTGCGTCCTTTTCTTCCCACAAATAGAGCTTTCTTTTGATGGTATTTGATTGCCTCTGCGATTTTTATTTTTTGCGATATAAACGTAAAAAGACCGCAAATTTTGAAAAAAAATGATATTTTCTACTTTTTGTTATTAGAAAAATCCAATAAACTCAATTTTAGTCATACATTTAGGCCAAAATGTATTCAGCCACATGTCTTTGGTAAAAAAAAAGTCAATAATTGTATATTTATTGGTTTGCGCAAAAGTTGTCACATCTACAAACTAAGGTACGTTTTCTGGAATTTACGCAGCTTTTAGTTTACGACTGCCTATCTCATTTCTTGAGGTGCTAAAATGGCAGGGCAGTACAAAACCCCCCCAAATGACCCCATTTTGGAAAGTAGACCCCCTAAGGAAATTGATAAGAGGCATGTTGAGCCCATTGAATATTTAATTTTTTTGCCTCAAGCGATTGAATAATGACAAAAAAAAAAATTTTTTTTTTTTTTTACACAAAGTTGTCACTAAATGATATATTGCTCACACATGCTATGGGCGTATGTGAAATGACACCCCAAAATAAATTCTGCTGCTTCTCCTGAGTATGGGGATACCACATATGTGGGACTTTTTGGGAGCCTAGCCGCGTACGGGGCCCCGAAAACCAAGCACCGCCTTCAGGCTTTCTAAGGGCGTAAATTTTTGAGTTCACTTCTCACTACCTATTACAGTTTTGAAGGCCATAAAATGCCAAGATGGCACAAAACCCCCACAAATGACCCCATTTTAGAAAGTAGACACCCCAAGCTATTTGCTGAGAGGCATGTTGAGTTCATGGAATATTTTATATTTTGCCACAAGTTGCGGGAAAATTACAAACTTTTTTTTTTTTTTTTTTTTTTAACAAAGTTGTCACTAAATGATATATTGCTCATGCATGCCATGGGCATATGTGAAATGACACCCCAAAATAAATTCTGCTGCTTCTCCTGAGTACGGGGATACCACATATGTGGGACTTTTTGGGAGCCTAGCCGCGTACGGGGCCCCGAAAACCAAGCACCGCCTTCAGGCTTTCTAAGGGCGTAATTTTTTGATTTCACTCCTCACTACCTATTACAGTTTTGAAGGCCATAAAATGCCAAGATGGCACAAAACCCCCACAAATGACCCCATTTTAGAAAGTAGACACCCCAAGCTATTTGCTGAGAGGCATGTTGAGTCCATGGAATATTTTATATTTTGCCACAAGTTGCGGGAAAATTACAAACTTTTTTTTTTTTTTTTTTTTTTTTCACAAAGTTGTCACTAAATGATATATTGCTCACGCATGCCATGGGCATATGTGAAATGACACCCCAAAATAAATTCTGCTGCTTCTCCTGAGTATGGGGATACCACATATGTGGGACTTTTTGGGAGCCTAGCCGCGTACGGGGCCCCGAAAACCAAGCACCGCCTTCAGGCTTTCTAAGGGCGTTACAGTTTTGAAGGCCATAAAATGCCAAGATGGCACAAACCCCCCCCAAATGACCCCATTTTGGAAAGTAGACACCCCTAAATTTAGGGGTACACTAGTGAGACTAGGTAATAAATGGCGGGTGCCCTGAAACTATAAAAAAATAACTAACCAACCAGCGTCACCTGTAACAGTTATATGGTGATCACTGGTGAAAGGGTTAACTAGGGGGCAATTAGGGGGCTTTATGCGGTAGTATATGGGGGTCCCTGGCGCTATAAAAAGCTGCAGCGAACCTAAATACCTACCTGCCTAACTAGCGTCACCTGTGACACTAATACGGCGATCAGAAAAACGATCGCTTATTAGGCTGGGTTCACACTGGAGCGATGCGGGAACGCCACGAATGCGTGGCGGGTTCCCGCATCGCATGCCTCCCGGCGGCAGTTCACACTGCCCTATGCGAACTGCTGGGAGTGTCAGTGAAATGTTACTGACACCCCCAGATCAGTTCGCATATCGCAGTGCGATCTGCAAACTCGGATCGCATGGTGTGAACACCCATGCGATCCGATTCTGCTGCGGGCCAAAAAAAGGGTCCCGTGCGAATTTGCGGCGGGTGCGGCGAATGGCTGAACTCGAATCGCACAGAGATCGGATGTGATTTGCACTGCAGTGCGGTGCGAATCACATCCGTTCTCATAAACCGCTGCAATGTGAACCCAGCCTTAGTGACACTGGCGACGGGGGGTGATCACGGGGTTAAACCTTTATTGGGGGGGTTAGGGGGGTACCTTAGAACTAAAGGGGGCTAACCCTAACTGCCCTAACAGTTATTAGTCACAAATGACACCCGCCGGGTGATCAGGGGGTTAAACCTTTATTAGGTAATAAATGGCGGGTGCCCTGAAACTATAAAAAAATAACTAACCAACCAGCGTCACCTGTAACAGTTATATGGTGATCACTGGTGAAAGGGTTAACTAGGGGGCAATCAGGGGGCTTTATGCGGTAGTATATGGGGGTCCCTGGCGCTATAAAAAGCTGCGGCGAACCTAAATACCTACCTGCCTAACTAGCGTCACCTGTGACACTAATACGGCGATCAGAAAAATGATCGCTTATTAGGCTGGGTTCACACTGGAGCGATGCGGAAACGCCGCGAATCCGCGGCGGGTTCCCGCATCGCATGCCTCCCGGCGGCAGTTCACACTGCCCTATGCGAACTGCTGGGAGTGTCAGTGAAATGTTACTGACACCCCCAGATCAGTTCGCATATCGCAGTGCGATCTGCAAACTCGGATCGCATGGTGTGAACACCCATGCGATCCGATTCTGCTGCGGGCCAAAAAAAGGGTCCCGTGCGAATTTGCGGCGGGTGCGGCGGGTGCGGCGAATGGCTGAACTCGAATCGCACAGAGATCGGATGTGATTTGCACTGCAGTGCGGTGCGAATCACATTCGTTCTCATAAACCGCTGCAATGTGAACCCAGCCTTAGTGACACTGGCGACGGGGGGTGATCACGGGGTTAAACCTTTATTGGGGGGGTTAGGGGGGTACATTAGAACTAAAGGGGGCTAACTCTAACTGCCCTAACAGTTATTACAGTCACAAATGACACCAATGCAAAAAAAAAAAAAAAATGACATTGGTGTCACTGTGACTGGGGGGCAGGGGTAATTGGGGGGGTGATCGGGGGGTAAAGGGGGGGTGTGAGTGTGCCTGGCATGTTCTACTGTGTGTGTGAGTGTTGGTGCAACTTACTGATCCGCTCTCCTCCGTGTCGGAACGAAAAATACCGACACGGAGGAGAGAATACATCACTTCCTCTCCTGTGTTTACATTACAGGAGAGGAAGTGATGTCACCGGGGATTTCTATTCGTCGGGAGCGATCGCGAGGGGGTGGCCATGAATGAATGGCCGTCCCCTCGTCCGGGATCGCTCCCGTACGAATACCGACCGCCGCAGGCACCGGGCGGGGGCCCGATCGGGCCCCCGACCCGCGGGAGGCAAGGGACGTACATGTATGTCCTTATGCCTGCCCGTGCCATTGTACCGACGTACATCGGCGTGCGGCGGTCGGCAACTGGTTAACATGGTTTCCCTATGGCTCTAGTTCACATATGTGCATTTTTTTTTCTTTTTTTATAGTTTTTGGTTCCTTAGGCCGCGTACACACGGGCGGACTGTTCGCCCAACTTTGTTCGTCAAACAATCCGACAAACAGTCCGCTCAAAATTTGAATGAACGGACTTGACCACACACGATGAACGAACAGTCCGCTGAAAGCGTGCGCGATGACGTGAACGGCACGTAAGACGGGACGAGAAATACGACGTCCAATACACTGCAATGCAACCTTCGCCGTGTAAATCCTTTCTGAGCATGCGCGAAACTTAGTTTGTCGAACAAGCCTACACACGAGCGGACTGTCCGCTGAAACCAAGTTTCAGCGGACTGTCTTACGGAAATTCCGAAAAACTTTGTTCGTCAGACTGTCCGCTGAAGCCCACACACGAGCGGACTGTCCGCTGAAACACTGTTCAGCGGACAAAGTTGGGCGAACAGTCCGCCCGTGTGTACGCGGCCTTAGACTTCAAATGGATCAATAATGTGCATTGAAAAATGCACCTGGAATATGCAAACTGCAACCTGCATAGGTGAGAACCAGGCCTTAGAGGGATAACATAGATAATTTCCAAAGAGAACTGTATATGTGAAACGGCGCCACCTAAGTGCAATACAAGTGAAATAAGAAGCAATGATTAGCCACTGCCTACAATTTCTTAGCAATGTATGCCAAAGCCTGTTTTAAATGTTATATATTGAGGCGCTAGCATATGAAATTCTTATATCCACATCCAGTGACAACTGTAACAAATCAGAAAAGTGTATATCTCAGAATTCTAATAAACCACTTTTCATTTTGTGTATACAAATAAGTATGTGTAAATAATCCATACATAAATAATTTGCTCAACAAAAGTCCCTTCCAGAAGTATAAATAAATTATTTTATCCACTTCATTGAACTCCTGATGACACCTTTCCAGTGAAATGCATTGAGGTTAGTTTACTGGTGGAAATACGGCATCTCTAGGGACATCGCACCTGGCCCAGGTGGAACACACGCTGGATCAGAACCAAGCCTATGGTGATAACTCTCATAGTTGCCAGTGTAGAGAAGGGATGGCCGCAGATAAAACAGGTAAAACTTATGTAGGAGCATTTATTCAATTTCTGTGACTTGTGATACAATCCTTCTGCTTCTGAGAGGAGCAGAGAGGAGGGGGTGGAGAGAGACTTTTTAAAGTGTGTCTGAGCTGATTGGAGGGGACGTGAGGGGCTGTGTGCTGAGCTCTCCTCCCCTAAGCCCTTGTACACATGGTCAGACATTCCGACGGAAAATGTCCGATCGGACCGTGTTGTGGGATAATCCGCCTGTGTGTGGGCTCCATCGGACTGTTTACATTGGAATATCCGACGGACAAAGTTTTAGAGCTGGGCTATAAAACTTTCCGACAACATGAGAATTCCGATCGGACAAAGTGCCACGCATGCTCAGATCAAATTCCTAGACCAAAGCTATTGGCTACTAGCCTGAACGTAGTCCCGTCGTAACAAAATAATGTCATCACGTTACGTACGATCGGATTTTCTGACAACCGACCGTGTGTATGCAACATAAGTTTCGGACAGAATCCGTCGGACAAAATCCGACGGATTTTGTTGTCGGAATGTCCGACCGTGTGTACAAGGGCTTACACAAATTTTTCTCATGTGTCGGAAAACTTCTCAGAAGTGATTCATGCTGATAACAGAGGAACGAAGCACAAACAGAGATAACACAGAAACGACACAAAGACACCTTTTTACACTTCAGCGCCGCAAAAACAGCGCTAAAGCACCAGCCGTTTTAGCTGCGTTTTAGTGGCACTTTTCAGGTGCTAGTGGAGATAGCGGACAGATCTTGTAAGGTCATGTTCTATTGGCAGATATAATATATACTTTTTTTTTTTTTTTTTTAATGCACAATAAAATAATTGTGGAGAATAATACTTGGCTATGTGTTTTACTTCAAATGACAGTTTGGGAGTAGGCAGTTACATATTTAAAAAATAGAATGTAAAATTGACAAGGGACACCAAATAGTTGTCTCTTTGATCTTAAAAACTACTGGATAATGGTGCTGTGATAACTTGCACAAATAAAACAAACAAACAAATATATATATATATTATTCTTGGTATCACTAGAAAAAAAAAAGCCTTTGAAAATGTGTTTGCAATAACTCCATCAGTATGACCAGCAAGGCAGCTTCATTATTATCCCATTAACCACTAGAGATCCGCGCTATAGCCAAATGACGGCTACAGCGCGGACCTCCTTTGCCGGGACTACGTCTACTGACGTCGTCCTGTGCACGAGCGGCCTGCGCGCCCCCTGAGGGGCGCGCGCGGCGCGCTCTGTGATCGGCGAGTGTATGAGACTCGCCTGATCACGGATCCGAGCAAGGGGTCGATCCCGACCCCTTACCACGTGATCAGCTGTCAGCCAATGACAGCTGATCATGTGATACAACGGAGCCGGTAATCGGCTATGATTCCTCCTCGCGCTGACAGCGCGAGGAGAAAAGAAAAGAGCCGATCACTGGCGGCCGTGATCGGGACATCAGTCCTGATCACGGCAAGCCCTGCCAGTGCTCACCTGCCCCCTGCCAGTGCCACCTCATTAATAAATAAGTGCCCCCCATCAGTGCCCACAGTGCCACCCAGCAGTGCCCACAGTGCCACCCAGCAGTGCCCAAAATCTGCCTCAACGGTGCTGCACCCCAGTGCCACATATCCATGCCCATCAGTGTAATCTACCAGTGCCCATCAGTGCCGCCTATCGGTGCCACCTATCAGTGCCCATCAGTCCCATCTATCAGTGGTACCTATCAGTGCCCCTTAGTGCCACCCATAAGTGCCATCTTATCTGGGCCCATCTTTGCCCATCAGTGCCGCCTTATCTGTGCCCATCAGTACCGCCTTATCTGTGCCTATCGGTGCCACCTTATCTGTGCCTATTAGTGCCGCCTTAACTATGCCTATCAGTGCCCACCAGTGCAGCCTATCAGTGCCCACCAGTGCAGCCTATCAGTGCCGCCTCATCAGCGCACTTCAATGAAGGAGAAAAATGACCTGTTTGCAAAATTTTATAACAAACTATTAAACATGATTTTTTTTTTTTTTTTGCATCTTTTTTTGTTTGTTTAGCAAAAAATAAAACTCCGAGCTGTAATTAAATACCACCAAAAGAAAGCTCTATTTGTGGGAAAGAAAATGATAAAAATTTCATTTGGGTACAGTGTTGTATGGCCGCGCAATTGTCATTCAAAGTGCATCAGCGCTGAAAGCTGAAAATTGGTCTGGGCAGGAGGAGGGTTTAAGTGCCCAGTAAGCAAGTGGTTAAAGAAGAAGAGAATTGTGCGCTGCATTTGGGGATTTCATAACTTGCCGCGTCACGAAGTATGCGTGTTTGTACTTTGGACTTTTGTCCAACTACCTTGTGTACACCCGATCAGAAAATCTGACAACAAACATTTGTTGGCAGAAACTTTGAAGACATGGTAGCCAACATTTGTTGGCAGAAAGTCCAACAATTGTCCGATGGAGCATACACATGGACAAATTTTCTGCCAACAGCCTGTCATCCAACATTTCCTGTCAGAAGATCCGATCGTGTGTATGGGCCTTTACACTCCCGCACTGATTTGGCTTTCCAGTTTGGGGATGATGAGCTGCAGATCCTTAAATTATGGATCTTGTGCTCTAAATTGGCAACCTGGACCAGGGGGTCACTGTTGTCACTATTGCTGCTGGGGACAGTGGCCATGCCTATGGCATGCGATTTCCAGATATACTCACTGGCTCTGGCAATGTCCCTGATTACTTCTCCTTCTGTGACTGAATGTGAGCGTTGGTTCAAGTCTTGCTTAGGCTTCACTATACTGTCTCTCTGCATCGTTATATTCGTCAAACCAGGTCTTCTCCATGTTCAAGCTAAAGTTGTCATCTTTGTTGGAGTTGCCACCTTGTCAGGCTGGAGGAAAGGCGCTTTCAATTCTTTTAGGTTTTCTGCTTTCATTAAGATGATACCGGGTGATCTTGTCATGCAGGTCCTTGATCAGCTGTCTTCTATGTGGTGACAACCGTCTCCCAGATGTGCTTCTCTGTTGTCACCATGTCACATGTGCCCCTGGTAGGGACGACAAGCAGCCATGGTCCACCATTCATCCAGAACAAGGGTATGTAGCCAATGATGCACATGCATGTAGACAGGATTTAGTTGAAAGAGGCTGGATGTGATCATAGGCACAGATGTACATTTTATTAAACTAAATGTCATCATGCAGCTCACAGCAGGGGTCCGGTGCGCCCCTGTTCACCGTTTCAGGTTCGATTTCAGCCTGCGTTTTTGGCTGAATTCTGACCTGAAATGGACCAAAAGACGCACAGGGCTCCTGTACAAATTCTCACCGGAGCCACAGCAGATATGTGAACTGGCTCCATAGAGAGCTGGTCAAAATCTCCTGCTATTGCAGGAACCCGCATCCAATTCGCAATAGTGTGAACCCAGCCTAAAGCAGAACAGGCCATAAATGTACTTAGTGCACTTAATAAAAGCTGACAGACAATAATTTGTACTGTAAACTCTGCTGTTTAGAAGGTGAGCTTCATATATCTCTGTACTCCACGCTTCATGATAATAGCTTTAACTAGATGCCGAACAATGCCAGATGCACATATTGTGTGGATGATGCGATTATTCCGCAAACACTGACCTGAAATCATTTCAGCTGTGACCCTATCCATATTAGGATGTCTTTGGCTATAAGCAAGAATCCCGCTTGCAGGGGGATCCCTTAATCTTCACTCGGGGACAAAATAATATTAGAAATTTTAATGGTTGAGAAGTGTGACATCTCTCTCTGCACCTTGCGAGTTGTGAAGAATAATTGCAGCTAGAAGATAACGGGAGCGCTGAGAGCAGGAGCTAAGATAAGGGGTGGCAGGGCTCGTATTACACACCGGTGACAGAACTCTCTGTGGCGGTATGTCATCGAGCACCAGGAAGAGAGCATCCCACAGGTTCAGAATCAGTAGCTCCTTTGTAAACTTTCCTTCAAAAGACAGAAGCTTTTGTTCCGTATTGTACCATTTTCGTGTCTTTTATGGTAAATTTTGTTAGCAAGTCTATATGACAATTTCATCTGGGCATTATTTCAGCACACAAAATAAGGCTACAGTGTGTACATGTCCTACTGTTTTTCAGAAATAATGATCAAACAATGAATTTATTCAGAACTGCAGTTCATTTTTCAAAGTTTGCATAGAAAAGTTTAGAAAACATAAAGATGGTGTTACATAGTAGGTGAGGTTGAAAAAAGACACAAGTCCAACCTATGTGTGTGATTATATGTCAGTATTACATTGTATATCCCTGTATGTTGCGGTCGTTCAGGTGCTCATCTAATAGTTTTTTGAAACTATCGATGGCTCCCTCTAAGACCACCGCCTGTGGAAGGGAATTCCACATCCTTGTCGCTCTTACAGTAAAGAACCCTCTACGTAGTTTAAGGAGTGGCCATGTGTCTTATTAAACTCCCTTCTGCGAAAAAGTTGTATCCCTATTGTGAGGTCACCAGTGCGGTATTTGTAAATTGAAATCATATCCCCTCTCAAGCGTCTCTTCTCCAGACAGAACAAGTTCAGTGCTTGCAACCTTTCCTCATAACTAATGTCCTCCAGTCCCTTTATTAAATTTGTTGCCCTTCTTCCGGACTCCCTCCATTTCCAGCACATCCTTTCTGAGGACTGGTGCCCTGGAAAGCATACTCCAGGTGAGGCCGGACCAGAGAGTCTCCCCTTTTTAATGCATCCCAATATTCTGTTTGCTTTGAAAGCAGCAGCTTGTCATTGTATGGCATTGCTGCACCTATCATCTACTAGGACCCCCAGGTCCTTTTCTATCCTTGATTCCCTCAGAGTAGATTGCATTCATATTTTTGCTACCCAAATGCATTATTTTACATTAAACCTCATTTGCTATGTAGTTGCCCACCCCATTAGTTTGTTCAGATCTACTTGCAAGGTTTCCACATCCTGCAGGGAGAAGTTATTGCCCTGCTTAACTTAGTATCATCCACAAATACAGAGATTAAACCGTTTACTTCATCCTCCAGGTCGTTTATGAACAAATTAAACAGGATTGGTCTCAGGACAGAACCCTGGGGGATCCCACTTTTTACCCATGACCATTCCGAGTATTCCCCATGTATCATCACCCTCTGAATTCGCCCTTGTAGGCAGTTTTCAATCCATGTACTCACCCTATGGTCCATGCCAACGGATCTTATTTTGTACAGTAACAGTTTATGGGGAACTGTGTTAAATGCTTTTGCAAAATCCCGATACACCACATCTACGGGCCTTTCTTCATCTAGATGGCAGCTCACCTCCTCATAGAAGGTTAATAGATTGGTTTGGCAAGAACAATTCTTAATGAATCAATAGTGATTTACTGCTAATGATACAGTTTTCATTACTAAAATCTGGTATATAGTCCCTTATCATCCCCTCCAAGAGCTTGCATACAATTGATGTTAGGCTAACTGGTCTGTAATTCCCAGGGATGTATTTTAGGCCCTTTTTAAATATCGGTGCTACATTGGCTTTTCTCCAATCAGCTGGTACCATTCCAGTCAGTAAAAATTAGGAACAATGGTCTGGCAATTACTTGACTGAGTTCCCTAAGGACCCTCGGGTGCAAGCCATCTGATCCCGGTGACCTATTAATGTTAAGTTTTTCAAGTCTATTCCTAATTCTGTCCTCTATTAGCCTTGAGGGTGCTTCCTGTGATGTGTCATGAGGATAAACACTTCAGTTTTGGTTACTGAAGCCCCCCCGATTCCCACATGAAGACTGAGGAGTAGAATAGATTCAATAACTTCACCATCTTACCATCATTTGTTACCAGCTTCCCTTCCTTATTCTTCATGGGGCCAATATGGTCTGTCCTCCCTCTTTTACTGTTTATATAGTTAAAGAATTTCTTGCGATTTTTTTTTGCTCTCCTCCGCTATGTGTCTTTCGTGTTCTATCTTAGCCGCAGTAATTGCACCCTTACATTTCTTGTTGCATTCTTTGTAAAGTTTTAATGCTCATGATGATCCCTCAGCCTTGTATTTTTTTGAAAGCCTTCTCCTTTGCTTTTATATGCATTTTTACATTGGAGTTAAGCCACCCAGGACTTTTGTTTGCTCTTTTAAATTTATCTCCCAATGGTATAAATTGGCTAATGCCCTTATTTAATATGCTCTTAAAGCAAACCCATCTCTCCTCCGTGTTCTTTATTCCTAAGCCCTTGTACACACGGTTGGAGATTCCGACGGAATGTGGTCTCCATCGGACTTTCCGTCGGAATATCCGACGAACCAACTTTTCCAACTTGCCGGTAAAATTTTCAGACAAAATGCTCCGATCGGACATACCCCGATCATGTGTAGCCTACTCCGACGGACAAAGTGCCACGCATGCTCAGATCAAATTCCTAGACCAAAGCTATTAGCTACTAGCCTGAATGTAGTCCCGTCGTAACGAAAGAACGTACAATCAGATTTTCTGACAACTTTGTCCGACCGTGTGTATGCAACAGTTTTGAACAAAATCCGTCGGACAAGATCCAACAGATTTGGTTGTCAGAATGTCCGACCGTGTGTACAAGGGTTAAGATTTTATCCTAACCAATATCTTCTAGCAAGTTTCGTAGTTTAGGGAAGTTGGCTCTTTTGAAATTCAGTGTCTTTGTATTCCCCTTATGTTTCCTATTTGTGTGATTTATACTGAAGCTAATTGACCTGTGATTGCTGTTTCCTAAATTCTGCTGTATATCCACATCCGTCATAAGGTTCGTATTGCAGGTCTGTGTTAAATGGGAACTCTAGGAAAATAAAATCTACTGATACACTGGTAACTGTTATTGTGGTCCTAAAATAAAGCTGGCCATATACAAATTTTAGCTCTTGATAAAATGGCCAAAATTTGCTGAGTGACCCTCCTGCCCGTCTTCAATTGAGGTGGAAAACTGTTGGCCGAATATGTATGCTGCATGTAATCAGATGGAGCCACTGTTCAGGTATTCTGAAGCGGCAGAGTCCACTCACACTGTACGATGTGGATGGAGGATTCTTTTCATTCAGCCTGCAAAAAACTTCTTAAAACTGTTCAATCTGAGTTTTCATGGCTTTTGTTTTATCAGAAATGCTGATTAAATTTTAACCAATTCCTAACAAAACCAGCCATAATTTGCTCAGTAGTTGGCCTCGACGGTTCCCTCCTGTCAAACATTACAGTTGGGCCGAATACCCCATCCCAGTTCAGTTCCTGCCAGAACTCCCAAACATTGCAGCAGTTTGGACCCGTAATAAGAACCCTATTACAGGCTATAGGGCCGAAATTGAAAAATCAAAAGTCTGCATTTTTAAAGTTTACACATAAGTTACTGGCCATAAAAAGTGTAAGGGGGCCTGGGAACTGCCATGGGGGACATGTATCAATGCAACTTTTTTTTTTTTTAAAGATTGTTTTTACGGGAGCGGTGATTTTAAGGATGCTTAAAGTGAAACAAAAATTAAGTGGGACAGTCGCACATCCACAACGTATGTGCATATGGCCAGCTTTAGAACAGTTATTTTGGTTGGGCGCCTTTCACACAGGAAGGATCTCTATCTTGATCAGCAGGGGATTTGTCTGCTGATCCCCTGCTGATCAGAGCAGAGCAGGCGGATGACAGGTCTACATCCGCTCAGTTTCTGCTGAGCGTACACGTATATAGCCCGCTCTGCTCAATGGGCGTCTGGGTGTAAATGGACTCCATTGTCCGTTTACACCTGACTGCCCCCTGATCCAATCCGCCTAGACGGAGGAGGATAGATCCCTCATCCCTTTCCGTTTTTTTTTTTGTGAACCATATAGTAGGTAGGTGGGTGAAAAAGGACACAAGTGCATTTAAACCCGTTGGTCCATAGGGGGTGAATGGCGTATGCGATCAGGTCCACCTGTGTGTGAAAGGGGCCTTAAAATTCTGGTCTTATTAGAAATAAAGGTAGGTGCTGTGTACACTCGACCAGGGCAGAAAAATACCAGAAAGGGGATACTGGAAACTAGAGCTGCATGATTAATTGTTAAAAAAATTGTGATCTCGATTCAACCCCCCTTACGATCTCTATGCAGAATTTCCCGATTCATTCATGTAACAAGTGTATAGAGTTCTTTGCTCACTTAACCGTCAAAAAAAAAAAAAAAAAAAACGGGCAGCAGTTTTTCACAGTTGGTAGAGAACTATTTATACATTTCTAACTTTTCATTATTAGATCAAAGGAATAAACTTCGGCCTGACATGGGGAAGTTTAACCACTTAAAGTCTAAACCTTTTTCTGACGCTTGTTTCTTACAAAGTTAAAATCAGTATTTTTTGCTAGAAAATTACTTGGAACTCCCCAAACATATATTATATATATATATATATATATATATATATATATATATATATATATATATATATATATATTTTAGCAGAGACCCTAGAGGATAAAATAAATGGTTGTTGCAATATTTTATGTCGAAGGTAAAGTGTAAGCGCTCAACTAGTGTGTCTTTAGTAATCATGCATATTACTATATCTCAAAATACATATAAAGTGATCCCAAAATGAAGGGAAAATATTACAGTAATGTGACAAAGAAAGTGACTGAAAAATAAAAATGTATGTGTGAAAACCACAAAATAAAAACTATGTGGATAAAACTTATCTCAGTGGAACAAAAGCCAAACAATGACTATAATTATATACAAACATTGCTGAAAATATATATTAAAAGTCCATAAACAGGCGTGTAGTCCATATGGGAATGTGCAAAATAACGATCCAAACGTGTTGTGCTGACAACCAAGGTTCAGTGATGTTAAACGGAAAGGGATATTATTTCACCCTGTGACAGTCCCACCACCTTATAAGGTCCAGGCTTACCGGAACTGGATGACCCTAGCAGACATACGTCTCAGGGGTCAATCAGAGCTTATGGTCCTAGCCGAGGATTGGATGTATCAATCGTGCCATATACGATCACCACAAACGACTAGATGTAATCACAGTTCTTCAAATGTATATGTAAATCCGACAACAACTCAGGCATGGAAGATGAAGAAACAAAGCCAACATGGCATAATAACGTTTTTTAAAAAAAGACCTTTAATAAAAAATGTTCTAAAACTCACATTTCCAGAGTAGATAGTAAAACATGTCAGAGAGACAAAAGTGGCAGTAGCGGAGTCCTTTTAGCGTGTTAGCAGCCCATAGCTTATCACAATTTCTCTTGGTCTACAATCACCTTTTTTTCTTTTTTCCTTTTGCTCGTTTTGCGCAGTATTGTTGGTTAATAGTTCTTCTTTTGCAATATTTTATGTCACACGGTATTTGCGCAGTGTTCTTTCAAACTTAATTGTTTGAGGAAAAAATACACTTCAATGTTAGCCCTTATTATTATTTTTTGTAATGTAAAAGATGATGTTTCGCCACGAGAATGGTGATCTCTATTCTAAGCAAAAAAATTGTGATTCTCATTTTAGCCAGAATCGTGCAGCTCTACTGGAAACCCATTTTAATGATTGTGGAGATTAAAGTTTAAGTTCAGTCTAAAACTAAAATCTCTAAATCTACTTGCAGACACTATCTAAGACTAACCTATTAACTAATAACTAACCTAAAAATCGCTATACATACCGTTTATGAAGCTGCTCTGGTCCAGTCTCTAGCAGCACAAACTGTGTGCAGAAGACAGTCGGAAATGGCTGGGAGGTTATGTCCCCCATAGAGTTACTATGGGGCTTCCATTGTTGGCTGCCTACACAGAGAAGCCGTGGCTGACAGCTCAGCGTGGGACAGCAGCGGCTTTAGAAAAAGTATGTATAGATGTATAGCGATTTTTGCTTTACAGGACTAGATAGGTTAGTTTTAGATTGTAGCGCTAAATACAGTTAGAGATTTTAGTTTTAGGCTGAACTTCTACTTTAAAACATTTCACTTTAAAAAAAACATGTTTTTTTCCCCAGTTTTAGATGAAGAGCGGGTAAAAGAAACAATTGCTGGAAGATTTTTATTTCTGTATTTGTATTTTTTTTTTCAGTCATTCAGATCTGAATTTTACGATTTACAAACCTTCAATGAGGAAAAGAACAGTGACGTGCAGTCACTGTGCAATATAATGCCGCGTACACACGAGCGGAATGTATGGCGTACTTAGTCCGTCATACAATCCGACGGACAGTCCGTCGTACTTTCCACTGAACAGACTTGACCACACACGGATACACAAACAGTCCGTCGAAAACTCGCGCGATGACGTGTACAGCGCGTACGACGGGACTAGAAATAGGAAGTCCAAGACACAGCAAAGCACCCTTCCGCCGTGTAAATCCTTTCTGGGCATGCGCCATTCTTAGTCCGTCGAACTAGCATACTGACGACCGTATTGTCCGCTGAAACCAAAGTACGACGGACAGAATTTAGAAAAAAACGAAATTCTTAGTACTCCGGACTGCACGCTGAAAAAGTCAGCTGAAGCCCACACACGAGCGGATTGTTCGACGGACTAAGAATGGCGCATGAAATGTGTTTCGACGGACTAAGTACGCCATACAATCCGCTCGTGTGTACGCGGCATAAGTAAGGAAGTAAGCCTATTTATGTAATGAGAACATATGGTGGTCCACTGAACTTATACATTTACAAACTAGTCTAATAATGGATTTTCTTCTCACTTGGGGAAGATTTCTTCCCTGAAGTTACATCTTCAGGGAAATATCTATGATATAAAAGAACAGATGTTGATTCGAGTTTTAACCTTTCCTTCTGCTCCATCCATAACATAGTACAGGACACAGGCTTCCACCAATGAAGACCAAGGGACGTCCCTAAGCAAAGCAGTTGAGAGGTGGAAAAAAGCAAAACACTGAAAATAATGCAGACAGGCCCCCAAAAAACAGAATCAGATTCAGAAGAGAGTATCTTAAAGAATCTGCTAGGATTTGGGGGGGGGGGGGAGGGGGGTATAAGGGATGTCATAAGGGATGTCCAACAGCCTATGCCCTGTGTTTTATGATCAAGATCTCTCCAGACAATCTATGTATTAGGATTATCTCTAGACAACCCCTGTTGATTTGCTCCAGAGGGTTATGCTTGTTCATGATTCACAATGTATAGAGTGCCTTGGCTACCAGCTATGATATAAAGCTCTTCATGCAGTCTAACATGGGTTGGGAAGATAGCAAGGATACACAGGAAAGATTGCTGCTGGAAACATTCTGGACCCAACACGATGTGTATGAGCAGTGAGATCTTTGAGATCGCCATCATTAGGAACAATCTTGAGATGGACTTCCACATGGCTTCGTTGTCTCTTGGTCTTTTTGAGGTATCCCGATTTACACTTACCCCTCTCCTCTGTAGGTTCTACAATAGCTGAATCTTTTAAATGATCTAAATACATGAACAGCACCCACAGTTTGAGCATCCACCCCCAACATTATGGTACTAAAGGCAAAAAAAAAAATACATATATATGACGCAATCTGTCAGTTGCATTAACAAAGAGTTTTCATTTTTCATTGTCATTTTGTTTTTTTACCTTTTGATCCTGTAGTCATTTTTCAACTTCCTTTAACCACTTCAATACAGGGCACTTTCACCCCCTTCCTTCCCAGCCCAATTTTCAGCTTTCAGCGCTCTAGCGCTTTCAGTGACAATTGCGCGGTCATGCTACACTGTACCCAAATGAAATTGTTATCATTTTGTTCGCACAAATAGAGCTTTATTTTGGTGTTATTTATTCACGACTCCGTTTTTTTTTTTTGCGATATAAGCGCAAAAAAAGCGGAAATTTGGAAAAAAAACAATATTTTCTTTTTTCTATTTGAAAAGAAATCCAATAAAATCAAATTTTGTCATAAATTTAAGCCAAAATGTATTCTGCTACATGTTTTTGGTAAAAAAAAATTCCGTTAAGTGTATAATAATTGGTTTGTGTGATCACGGACATATGTACACAAATGATCATGTACATATGTGTGCAGGTGATCACGTACATATGTGTGCAGATAATCATTGGGACATGTGATTTTAGTGGGACATATGTGGGGGACATGTTTTTATTATTAGGGACATGTGTTTTTATTATTTGGGGACATGTATGTTTTGGGGACATGTGTGTTTTGGGGACATATGTGGGGACTGTGTTTGTACTGTGTGGTGTGTTGTGTGTTTACACTACACTGATGATCAGTGAGTAAAAAGCTGTAAAAAGCAGCCCATACTCACTGATCATCAGCCGGCTGCAGCGTTCTGCTCTCCTCTCCTCAGCGGTGACTTCCGTGTGAGGAGAGGAGAGCCGATTGCCTAGCAACCGGCTGTTTGTTTACATCACATGACGGCCGTGATTGGACACGGCCGTCATGTGATCAGGAGGGCCAATCACAGAGCCCTCCTGCCGATCTGAGATGTGCCGTGTCCGGGTGACACGAGCACATCGGGATCGCGCCGCTGCGCGGGCACGCGCGCACGATCCCGCTACTCCTGAAGGACGTTCCTGAACGTCCTATCAGGAGTAGACGGCTCCCACCCGGCCGTATATATGCATTGGCCGGGTGGGAAGTGGTTAACCACTGGGCACATAAACCCCCTTCCCAACCAGACCAATTTAGAGCTTTTGGTGTTCTCACGTTTTGAATGAGAATTACTCAGTCACGCAACACTGTACCCATATGAATTTTTTGTCCTTTTTTTCACACAAATAAAGCTTTCTTTTGGTGGTATTTAATCCTTGATGGGTTTATTTTTTGCGCTATAAAAGAAAATTCTGTAAAAAAAAAAGCATTTTTCTTTGTTTCTGTTATAAAATGTTGCAAAGTAGTCATTTTTCTTCAGAAATTTTGGCCAAAATGTATACTGCTACATATCTTTGGTAAAAATAACCCAAATTAGTGTATATTATTTGGTCTTTGTGAAAGTTATAGAGTCCACAAGCTATGGTGCCAATCTCTGAAAATTGATCACACCTGACGGCCTATCTCATTTCTTGAGACCCTAACAAGCTAGGAAAATACAAACACCCCCCAAATGACCTATTTTTGGAAAGTAAACATTCCAAGGTATTTAGTAAGAGGTGGTGAGTTTTTTGAAGTTGTAATTTTTTTCCCACAATTCTTTGCAAAATAAAGATTTTGTTTCTTTTTTCCAAAACAATTTTTTACAAAATTGTTATATTAGCAGTTTATTTCTCACATACAGCATACGCATACCACAAATTACACCCAAAAACACATTCTGCTACTCCCCCTGAGTATGGTGATACCACGTGTGTGAGACTTTCACACAGCATGGCCACATACAGAGGCCCAACATGCTTGAAACACCTTTAGGCATTCTAGGAACATAAATTAAACATCTAATTTCCTGACTACCTCTTGCATTATTGAAGGCCCTGAAGAGCCAGGACAATGGGCTTGCCCCAAAAATGACCCCTTTTTGGAAAAAAAACACCCCAATGTATAATCTCTGAGACACAATGAGTCTTTTGAACATGTCATTTTTTTCTACAAGTTTTTGGAAAATGTGGAAAGAAAATGAAAACACTTTTTTTTTTATACAAAGTTGTCCATTTATACAGTATTTCTAACACATAGTATTATGCACATACCAACAATTACACACCAAAATAGATTCTCCTACTCCTCCTGAGTATGGTGATACCACATGTGAGGGACTTTTCTACAGCCTGGCCACATACAGAGGCCCAACATGCAGGGAGCAGTATCAGGTGCTCTAGGGGAATACATTTCTCAAATCTAATTTGACTACACGTTTGTGAGGCACTGTAGTGGCATGGATGAGCATGAATGGGGATGTATGAGCCATAGATGGGGATGGCTGAGCCATAAATGTGGATGGCTGAGTATGGATGGAATGGCTGAGTATGGCTGGGAGTGGATGGAATGGCTGAGCATGGATGGAGGTGTATTGCCGAGTATGGATGGCTGGGCATGGATGGATGAGTTTTGCCGAGTATGGATAGAGGAGTATTGCTGAGTGTGGATGGATGAATATGACAGAGGGATGGCTGAGCATGGATGGATGGATGGACGAGTATTGCTGAGTATGGATGGATGGATGAGTACGACAGAGGGATGGCAGAGCATGGATGGATGGATGAGGCTGCAATGGGCACAGAGCAGCACTGTGGGCACTACAGATCCAGCCCACAGCACTTCTGCAACTGATTTCTCCCTTGTCCACTCACACTGTACCGATCGGTACAGAGAGGGGAGAGAGGAACTGGACATGACCCCGGTTTGTTTACAAGTGATCGTTCCGTCATTTGAAAGAGTGATCACGTGGTAAACAGCCGCTGCCAGTTAACGTGATCTGTGATGCGCCGGGTCCTCCGGACCCGGTGTAGTGTCATATTTTGCTGCCTATCACAGGATGCTACGGAAGTGACGTTGCCGCCAGAAAATGCGTACTGCGCATGCGCAAAGGGTTCCAAACACTCGCGCCGTGCGTTCCAATTTAGTTTCGGCAATACAGTTCAGCGAAACCATCACATAATGTTACGGAAGTGACGTTACAGACAACACAAACACTGGGCCGTGCGTTACAACACTAATACTTCCCTTGTTACCTAGTATCATTTTTTACCAACCATGCTGAGCTACGTGCCGTGTTAGTTTCTGCATTGCTGGGACGTGTAGTGCCTATCCTGAGCTACATGCTTCAATGTTCAGTGTCCTCATCCCTATCCCCGAGCTTCAATGTTCAGTGTCCTCATCCCTATCCCTGAGCTTCAATGTTCAGTGTCGTCATCCTTATCCCCGAGCTTCAATGTTCAGTGTCCTCATCCCTATCCCCATGCTTCAATGTTCAGTGTCCTCATCCCTATCCCCGAGCTTCAATGTTCAGTGTCCTCATCCCTATCCCCGAGCTTCAATGTTCAGTGTCCTCATCCCTATCCCCGAGCTTCAATGTTCAGTGTCCTCATCCCTATCCCCGAGCTTCAATGTTCAGTGTCCTCATCCCTATCCCCGAGCTTCAATGTTCAGTGTCCTCATCCTTATCCCCAAGCTTCAATGTTCAGTGTCCTCATCCCTATCCCCCTGCTTCAATGTTCAGTGTCCTCATCTCTATCCCCCTGCTTCAATGTTCAGTGTCCTCATCTCTATCCCCGAGCTTCAATGTTCAGTGTCCTCATCCTTATCCCCGAGCTTCAATGTTCAGTGTCCTCATCCCTATCCCCCTGCTTCAATTTTCAGTGTCCTCATCCTTATCCCCCTGCTTCAATGTTCAGTGTCCTCATCCCCATGCTTCAATGTTCAGTGTCCTCATCCCTATCCCCCTGCTTCTATGTTCAGTGCCCTCATCCCTATCCCCGAGCTTCAATGTTCAGTGTCCTCATCCCTATCCCCCTGCTTCAATGTTCAGTGTCCTCATCCCTATCCCTGAGCTTCAATGTTCAGTGTCGTCATCCTTATCCCCGAGCTTCAATGTTCAGTGTCCTCATCCCTATCCCCATGCTTCAATGTTCAGTGTCCTCATCCCTATCCCCGAGCTTCAATGTTCAGTGTCCTCATCCCTATCCCCGAGCTTCAATGTTCAGTGTCCTCATCCCTATCCCCGAGCTTCAATGTTCAGTGTCCTCATCCCTATCCCCGAGCTTCAATGTTCAGTGTCCTCATCCCTATCCCCGAGCTTCAATGTTCAGTGTCCTCATCCTTATCCCCAAGCTTCAATGTTCAGTGTCCTCATCCCTATCCCCCTGCTTCAATGTTCAGTGTCCTCATCTCTATCCCCCTGCTTCAATGTTCAGTGTCCTCATCTCTATCCCCGAGCTTCAATGTTCAGTGTCCTCATCCTTATCCCCGAGCTTCAATGTTCAGTGTCCTCATCCCTATCCCCCTGCTTCAATTTTCAGTGTCCTCATCCTTATCCCCCTGCTTCAATGTTCAGTGTCCTCATCCCCATGCTTCAATGTTCAGTGTCCTCATCCCTATCCCCCTGCTTCTATGTTCAGTGCCCTCATCCCTATCCCCGAGCTTCAATGTTCAGTGTCCTCATCCCTATCCCCCTGCTTCTATGTTCAGTGTCCTCATCCCTATCCCCGAGCTTCAATGTTCAGTGACAGGGATAGGGATGAGGACACTGAACATTGAAGCTCGGGGATAAGGATGAGGACACTGAACATTGAAGCTCGGGGATAGGGATGAGGACACTGAACATCGAAGCAGGGGCATAGGGATGAGGACACTGAACATTGAAGCAGGGGGATAGGGATGAGGACACTGAACATTGAAGCATGTAGCTCAGGATAGGCACTACAAATCCCAGCAATGCAGAACCTAACACGGCACGTAGCTCAGCATGGTTGGTAAAAAATGATACTAGGTAACAAGGGAAGTATTAGTGTTGTAACGCACGGCCCAGTGTTTGTGTTGTCTGTAACGTCACTTCCGTAACATTATGTGATGGTTTCGCTGAACTGTATTGCCGAAACTATGTTGGAACGCACGGCGCGAGTGTTTGGAACGCTTTGCGCATGCGCAGTATGCAATTTCTGGCGGCAACGTCACTTCCGTAGCATCCTGTGATAGGCAGCAAAATATGACACTACACCGGCAGCCACAGATACTCCTGTGTGCACGTCCCAGGGGGCATTTGGGAGAGGGACTGCATGTGATTCAGTTGGCTGGGATTTAAGCCCAGTCATTTTAAACGGGTTCATATCGTACCAAAGTCATGCATGCATCAATTTTGAAACCGCCCTGCAACCGGATTGCATGGTCATTTTGTACCATGTGAACCGATGCAGGCAAACGCACTGTGCTTGCCACCTGTTTTTGGGGTGTCGTTAAGATTGCACTGACACCCATTACAGATTGCAAGGGCAGTGAAATGTGAATGCCGTGTGGGAAATGCGCATGGATTGCGGGTTTCCTTCACCGCACTCTAGTGTGAACCTAGGCTTAGTTAATACCTTTATCCCCCCACCCTCTCCCCCCCAAAAAAATGAGAAATTCTGTAACTGCTTAACCATTTCAACACCGGGCACTTTTACCCTCTTCCAAGCCATTAACAGTGTTTTATAACTCCAGAGATGGGACCTCCACAACTAACTTCTCAGGTCTGTATACATACCTTAGCCTTTAAAGGTGTTCTCACATTCTCTGTTTGAATCTCAAGACGTCATGCATACTGGGCGTCAAAAACAGCACTTTAAGGGCTAGTTTACACTTGCTTCAAAACAAGGCTTCGGACACGCTTTGTTAAAGCTCTCTGAACACTAGTCAAAGCTCCTGTCACTAAATAAAATTGTTAGATTACAATACTGTTTACACCTTGCTTTTGCTTGGTGCTTTGATGAGGCTTTGGTGAGCTTTTGGCGGGGTTTCAAGTGAGCATTGCCATAGACCTCTTTTTTTCTGCCTCTAAATGTCCATTTATGTTAGCCTATGTGTCCTGGCACACATAGGTGTTTACAGGCATTTTGAGGCAGAAGCATTTATAGGCAGAAAAAAAAAACCATTGCCAGAGTTTGGGAGTAAAGCGGTTTGCTGCAAAAGACCGGCTAAACGCACCTTAATGCGCTTGGCAAGTTCAGCGCTTGAGCATTTATACATTCCAATGGGCAGAATAAATTAACATTCTGGCTAATGGATTGAATAAATGTCCAGAAGCTTAATGCGCCTAAACAGCTTTTAGGCATGTTTTTAACACTATCTTTTCTGGAGTAAAGGTTCCAGGGGAGGAAAAAATGTCTTGAGGCCTATTTTACAGAGAATGCAAATGAAGAAGCGTCAAAACCTAAATGTGAACAAAAACACCGGCACACCAAGGTGGACAGGAACAAAAAAGGAAACTATGGTGGCGATCTCCTCCGCTCAAGGCCCCAAGAGACGCCCACTAGCGTCCACCTGTATCTTAAATAACACCTTTGGGTAGACTAAAGCTTTAAAGAGGAAGTAAACCTTGATGAGTTTACTTCCTCTTTCATTCCCTGCAAAGGTAAAGCATAATGGACTACTATGCATCGCATAGTAGTCCATTATGTGTCACTTACCTGACACAGGAGCCAGCGATGTCACCGCTGTCCCCTGTAGTCCAGCGCATCCATCTTCTCGGTGGGTCTTTGCTGCTTCGCCGCTGTCATTCGGCGAAGCCGCGATGACGTCACTCCCACGCATGCGCACGGGAGCCGCCACGCGCGGCATATTCGCCGTTGACGGTGCTGCGCTCAGTGCACCGCTGTCTACGGCGCATGCGCCGTAGACAGCGGTGCCTGTCTTTCGGCAAATATCTCCTAAACCGTGTAGGTTTAGGAGATATTTATTGGACCTACAGGTAAGCCTTAATCTAGGCTTACCTGTAGGTCAAAGTGTGTTGTAAGGGTTTACAACCACTTTAATATTTTACATACAAAATGTAAATATTCAAAATAAAAAATAAAAATGTTTTTTTATATTTCTGAAAATCTATGACATTTCTCGCTCCATTGGGTTCCATTTGGGTGAACCTGTCCCCCAACTGATGTAATGCCTCTCACCGAGTTATCCTACTCAATTTGGTTCTTAGCTTTTTGGTGTCTAGGGCTGGCAATAGACATTCTAGTGTCTCCTATGCCATTGCTAACTTTACCAAAAATTGCCAGATGCCTGGCTGTGATTTGATTCTCCGGCTTCAATACTTTGAGCTGGCTGGCCCAAGGACGGGATCATTGGGAGCAGTAGAAGTCTGAGAGGTCAGAACTTCCGCTTTATGTACGTGAGATCAGTGATTCAGCACCATAGCCAGATCGCTAGCATTTGCGGAATGAAATTGACAATGGTAGCCTCCATAAAGGTTCCTTTCATTTTTTAAATTAAGTACAAGTAAAAAAAAATAAAAAAGGATAATCCCATCGTAGTATTAGTGCTAGGCACCCTGCAAGGAGGAAGGACTTACTTAGCAAGCTGCTTTTCTGCATCAGCACAAAGTTCCAAAAGCCCCATCAGCACGGCCGATACATCCATATACGGCTCCCACACCGTGAAGCCACGTCCAATCAGATCAATAGCTGTCCTGCGGATGGTGCTGTGAGGGGGGAGCTTGGGGCTAGGTGGCTGCAGCAGTAAGAAGGTCAAAGCTTTGCCTGTGATTAAAAAGAAAAGAAAAAAAGATATATTGCATTAAAAGCCATCCCTTGAATGAGTAAAACGGTTTTACAAGACTTAACAGCAGATTAAACGGGCAGCGCGGTAAAAAAGATCAGCCGCCTCAGCAGAAAGGTGCAGGACTTCCGCCGCGCATCAGCTAAAAAGCATAAAACTTAATGGGGAGGAAAATTGTTTGACAGACAAATGATTGCATATGGCACCTGACGTGTCGGGGACAGGGGAGGCCAGGAGGAGAGAGGATGAAAGTGGAAAGGAAGGCTGGCACTGGCTCCTTCAGATCTCGCAAGACATTTAGGGTAAACGCCATGATATAGACATTATTGATCAATAACAACTGTTCAATTGCTAATCACTAATAGCTATTACAGCCTCATTAATCCTTTGCTGAGTAAACGCAGAAATCATTACATCTCTTGTGTACAATCTCACCAGAAAAGATTTGTTTTGTCTAATAAACAGATTTAAAAAAATAAAAATATGTACACAGTGTAGTTGTACAGGAGAAAGCCAATTGAAAAAAAAACAAAAAAAAAAAAAACACAAACTACAAAAGCAACCACACACACTGTGTCCAATGTTGGAGGGATTGATTTTTGGTATTACACAACACGATGTATGGTGCTATATAGATGAAACATGCTGTTAGGGAACCATAAAATGTATAGAAATAGCGCAGGGGATTATTTACGGGCAACCTTGTATGGAATGAGTTCATGGCACTATACGCCATCTTTTATGGACACAATAAATCCAAGATGGATGTGGTTTTGTTGTCTGAGATTCAAAGAGATTTAGTCATGTAGAAGAGGGGACTGACTAAAGGAGAACTCCAGTCCAAATAATGTGCGTTAAAACCACTATAATCAATGGCTGATCAAATGTGTTGGCCTTCCTGATAATATGCAGATTTGGTGTAAGGGGGGATTTATGGTGTGGGGTTGTTTTTCAGGGGTTGGGTTTGGCCCTTTAGTTCCAGTGAAGGGAACTTTTAAGGCGTCAGCATACCAAGACATTTTGGCCAATTTTATGCTCCCAACTTTGTGGGAACAGTTTGGGAATGGCACCTTCCTGTGCCAACATGACTGGGCATCAGTGCATGAGCGAGTTTGGGGTGGAGGAACTTGACTTTGTCCTGACCTCAACCCCATAGAACACCTTTGGAATGAATAAGAGCGCAGACTGCGAGCCAGGACTTATCATTCACATCATTGCCTGCTCTCACAAATGTGCTTCTGGAAGAATGGTCAAACATTCCCATAGACACACTCCTAAACCTTGTGGACGGCCTTCCCAGAAGAGTTGAAGCCGTTATAACTGCAAAGAGTGAGCCAACTCAATATTGAACCCTTATGGCCCAAGACTGGGAAGCTATTAAAGTTCATGTAAATGCAGGCATCCCAATACTTTTGGAATATATATATATATATATATATATATATATATATATATATATATTGTGAGGGGGTTTGCTCGGTAGCGGGTGTGTGTGACCCCCTGGATGGGTTCACAACACAAAGTCAGGCACAGCAGACAGCGGTGTAGGTGCAAAAAACAATAGATCCGGTTTATTTAGGCCACATGCAGTGATACATATAACAGCCAAACAAAATAAAACAAGAAAATAAATCCTGGTCAGCTTGACCTCTAACTACACATGTAGACTCCCTGTCTAACAACTGGGTGCAGCCTTGTGCTGCCCCAGTCCCTGTCTCTATTGTAGGGGTTTGCCACACAGGCGTTAACTCACCGCACAGAACAGATCTCAGACTCCCCAGTCTATACACACAAAACTGGTTCCAGGATGGAGCATCTCCCTATGCATGCTGGGGTTTTTTGTAGAGGCCTTAATGAGCCCACTTAATTCAGCTGGGCTCATTAACTCTTCCCCTCTAATTGTAAAAGTCTGCATAAAGCCTGAATCTAGGACACACATATTTACCATCCTGGATACAACCAGGTGACTTTACCTGCCTGCTGCCACATACCCCCCCCTCTTGTTTCAACCTTGGGGTTGTAACACCAGCAGTCAGACACGCATGTATCCGAGACAAAGCATCCACATTCCCCATTTTAACACCAGGGGCGATGCTTAACTGTAAAGTTAAATTCCTGTAGGGCTAGGAACCACCTATTTACCCTTCTATTGGTCTCCTTGTTCTGAGCCATCCACTTTAAAGGAGCGTGATCAGTCACCAGGTCAAAGTGCCTACCTAGCAGATAGTACCGAAGGGAATCTAGAGCCCACTTCACTGCTAAACATTCCTTCTCAATCGTGGAGTAATTTACCTCATGGGACTTTAACTTCCTGCTGAGGTAAATGACTGGGTGCTCTTCCCCATTCCAGACCTGGGATAACACTGCTCCTAACCCAATGTCTGATGCATCAGTTTGTACAACAAAGTCCTTAGAGAAGTCTGGTGAGTACAACACTGGCTGGCTACATAAGGCTGTTTTTAAGGACTGAAATGCTTCCTCAGCCTCTGGGGACCATTTAACCATAACCGACTCTTTCCCTTTTGTCAGGTTGGTGAGGGGCACAGCCTGAGAAGCAAAATGGGGAATGAATCGTCGATAATAGCCAGCGATTCCCAGAAAGGCTCGTACCTGTTTCTTGCTGTTGGGACGTGGCCAACTCTGTATGGCCTCGACTTTATTGACTTGGGGTTTTATCACCCCCCTCCCAATAGTGTACCCAAGATATTTGGCCTCCTCCTGTCCAATGGTACACTTCTTTGGATTGGCCGTAAACCCAGCTTCCCGGATAGAGTCTAGGACTGCTTGTACTTTTGGCAAATGTGAGACCCAGTCTGTGCTATGGATAATCACATCATCCAGGTAAGCTGCAGCATATTTCTTATGGGGCCTCAGAATCTTATCCATTTTCCGCTGGAATGTTGCCGGTGCATTCTGTAACCCAAACGGCATTCTCTTATATTGGAATGCCCCATCTGGGGTTACAAACGCAGTTTTCTCCTTGGCCGACTCGGCCAGGGGAATTTGCCAATACCCTTTGGTGAGATCAAGAGTTGTCATATATCGGGCTGTTCCCAGCCGGTCAATCAACTCATCTATACGTGGCATGGGGTAGGTGTCAAATTTTGTAACTTTATTTAATTGTCTAAAATCGTTACAAAACCGCCAGCTCCCATCAGGTTTGGGCACTAGTACAATAGGACTGGACCAGTCACTCTGGGACTCCTCTATCACACCCAATTCCAGCATCCTTTGAACCTCCCCACGTATTGCCTCCCGTCGGGCCTCTGGTATTCTATAGGGTTTTAGTTTTACCCTTTCTCCTGGTGGGGTGATAATGTCATGCTCTACGCCAGATGTTTGTCCCGGAAGCTCAGAGAAAATCTCTTTGTTGCGAAGTACAAACTCTTTAACCTCCTGTTGTTGGGGTTTCGATAAGGTATCTGCTATTCCAACCTCAGGAACTAAGCAATCAGGCTGTACTTGTGACAAAGTCTCTGCGACTAGGGATTCCCTATCCCTCCAGGCTTTCAGCAGATTGACGTGATAGATCTGCTCCGGCTTTCGCCTTCCTGGCTGTCTAACCCTGTAGTTCACCTCACTAATTTTTTCAATTACTTCATATGGACCTTGCCATTTGGCCAAAAATTTGCTTTCAACCGTAGGGACTAGCACCAAGACCCTATCCCCCGGGGAAAAAGTACGGGTCTTGGCCCCACGGTTGTACACTCTCTGCTGTGCTAACTGCACTTGGGTTAAATGTTCCTTTACAATTGGCATTACCTGTGCAATTCTATCTTGCATCAGGGCGACGTGCTCAATCACACTCCTGTGAGGAGAACTCTCATTTTCCCAAGTTTCCTTGGCGATATCCAGCAGCCCTCTTGGGTGTCTCCCATAGAGCAACTCGAAGGGTGAGAAACCCGTAGAGGATTGGGGTACCTCCCTAATGGCAAACATCAGATAGGGTATTAGACAATCCCAATTCTTTCCATCTCTATCCACCACCTTCTTTAACATTTGTTTTAGGGTTTTGTTGAATCTTTCAACCAACCCATCTGTTTGGGGGTGATACACAGATGTACGCAATTGCTTCACTTTGTACAACTTGCATAATTCTTTCATAACCCGGGACATAAAGGGTGTACCTTGGTCCGTAAGCAGTTCCTTACAAATACCCACGCGGCTAAAAACAAGGGATAGCTCTTTGGCTATGGTTTTGGCCGAGGTATTTCGGAGAGGAATTGCTTCCGGATAACGGGTGGCATAGTCCAATATAACCAAAATGTACTGATGCCCCCTAGCAGACTTCATTATCGGACCTACCAAATCCATTGCGATCCTCTCAAAGGGGACCTCAATGATAGGAAGAGGTACCAGTGGGTTACGGAAATGTGGCATAGGTGCCGACTTCTGACACACAGGGCAGGAGGAACAATAATTTTCTGTTTCCTTCATGACCCCAGGCCAATAGAATCTCTGCAATATCCTCTCTCTGGTTTTCTCTGTCCCCAGATGACCTCCCAGAATGTGCCCATGAGCCAATTCTAACACCAACTTCCTGTAAGGTTTGGGCACTACAAGTTGCTCAATGGTTTCTTCTGCCCTTTGAGCCACTCGATATAGCAGGTTACTTTCCATAGTGAAGTAAGGATAAGGGCAAGTCTTATCTGGGTTCACTAACTCGCCATCTATTTTCACCACATTTTCCCGTGCCTTTATTAGGGTGGGGTCTTTTAACTGTTCTGTGGCAAAATTTTCCCTGTGAACCTCAAGATCCGAAAACTCCACAGACGGCATGTTTTCATCTGAGGATGTTGGCTCCTCCCCAGTTTCTCGAGTTTCCCCCGCCAATACCGACAAGGGAAATTCAGGAGAGTCCTCACCACTCCCAGAGGAATTCTGGTCATCTTCCTGGTTTATAGGGGCACCAATGGGGGCCTCAGGACAATCCCAGAGTTCCCAGAATTTTGGAAAATCCCTTCCCACAATAGCATCATGTGGTAACTGAGACACTAACCCCACCTGATGAGAGAGGTTACCTTTGGGGGTCTCAAAAAACACTGAAGTTACAGGATACTCTCGGGTGTCCCCATGCACACAAATAACAGCCACCCTGTTCTTCCCAGAGACCTCTGTAGTAACTAATTCAGCTTTTATCAATGTTACCAGGCTACCTGAATCTAGCAACACATCAACATGTCTACCATTAATACACATTTTACATAACTGTTTCTCAGGTCTCCGAATGGCAGTGCATGCAACTGTCGCAAACAGCGACTGACGTCTCTCCCTTATAAAGTCACATTGCATAGGCTCATCCACAACTGGGCACTTGGCTGCAATATGTCCCTCTTGCCGGCAGCGGTAGCAAATAATTTTTTTCGCTGCCTCTTGCAGCATGGGCTTCCTGGGCTGCTCCCGCCAGACCTTAGGTAGAACTCCCACCCTCTCACTCTCTCCACCCTCACCCCTTGGAGTCATCTTACCCGCCACTGGGGATGATCTGGTCTTAGGGGGGAAAGTCCGTGAGTCCCTGGAAGAGGTGGTCAAGTTCTCTGTAGCCAAGTACCTCTCAACCAGATCCACAAGTTTATCTGCATTTTCTGGGTCTCCATGGCTTACCCATTTTTGGATGGCAGTAGGAAGAGCTCTCAGGAAACGATCCATAACAACACGTTCCACAATGTTTGGTGTGGTCAAAGTCTCTGGCTGCAGCCACTTCCTGCTCAGGTGAATGAGGTCATACATTTGAGACCTGGGGGGTTTTCCAACCTGAAAAGTCCAGTTATGCACACGCTGAGCCCGGACTGCCAGGGTGACACCCAGCCGTGCCAATATTTCTGCTTTTAGCACCACATAGTCTTTTGCTTGGTCAGGCTCTAGGTCATAATAAGCTTTCTGCGATTCCCCAGTTAACAGAGGGGCCACCAGTCCAGCCCATTGCTCCTTAGGCCACTTTTCCCTTTAAGCAGTCCTTTCAAATGTGGTCAAAAACACCTCCGGATCATCCTCTCCAGTAATTTTTGTCAGTAAACGGCTCACACCAAAGGATGCGGTATTATTGTAACCACTTGCTTCATTGGTCTGCGGACGTTGCTGTATTAATGTCTCTATTTGCTGTTGAAAATTCTGCTCTTGCTTCTGCAACAGGTCTATGAAGCGGGCTTCAGATCGCTGCTGGGCTTGTTGCTGAGCTTCCAAACTCTGCTGCAAAGTTGCATTTGTCTGCTGCAAAGTTGCATTTGCCTGCTGCTGGGCTTGTTGTTGAGCTGCAAGGCTCTTTTGTAAACCTGCATTTATTTGCTGCTGGTTTGCATTTGCTAGAGCCAGCTGTCTCAGTATCTCCTCCATGCTGGCCTTAACAAAAAAAAAAAACTGCCAAAATTCACCACCAACTGTGAGGGGGTTCGCTCGGTAGCGGGTGTGTGTGACCCCCTGGATGGGTTCACAACACAAAGTCAGGCACAGCAGACAGCGGTGTAGGTGCAAAAAACAAAAGATCCGGTTTATTTAGGCCACATGCAGTGATACATATAACAGCCAAACAAAATAAAACAAGAAAATAAATCCTGGTCAGCTTGACCTCTAACTACACACGTAGACTCCCTGTCTAACAACTGGGTGCAGCCTTGTGCTGCCCCAGTCCATGTCTCTATTGTAGGGGTTTGCCACACAGGCGTTAACTCACCGCACAGAACAGATCTCAGACTCCCCAGACTATACACACAAAACTGGTTCCAGGATGGAGCATCTCCCTATGCATGCTGGGGTTTTTTGTAGAGGCCTTAATGAGCCCACTTAATTCAGCTGGGCTCATTAACTCTTCCCCTCTAATTGTAAAAGTCTGCATAAAGCCTGAATCTAGGACACACATATTTACCATCCTGGATACAACCAGGTGACTTTACCTGCCTGCTGCCACAATATATATATATATATATATATATATATATATATATATATATATACACATACACATACACATACACACACACACACACACACACACATACAGGCAGTCCCCTAGTTACAAATGACTGCTACTTACAAATGGAGGGAGAGACAGCAGGAAGTGAGAGGAAAGCTACCCCTAGGAAGGGAAATTAACTCCTGTAGTACACACGATTGGAATTCTCGTCGGAAAAAGCTCTGATGGTTTTCCAGACGGAATTTGGCTCAAACTGTCTTGCCTACACACGGTCACACCAAATTACGATCATTTATAACGCAGTGACGTACAACACGTACGATGGGACTAGAAAAAGGAAGTTCAATAGCCAGTAGCCAATAGTTTCTGTCTCGTAGTTGAATCTGAGCATGCGTGATTTTTGGCGTGTCGAAATTGCATACACGCGATCGGAATTTCCGATAGAAAGTTTTTCTGTTGGGAAAATGGAGAACATTCTATCAATTTTTGGCTGGTGGAAATTCGGACAGCTAAATTCCGATGGAGCGTACACACGGTCGCATTTTCCAATGAAAAGCTCTCATCGGTCTTTTTCTGGCCGGAATTCCGATCGTGTGTACGCGGCATAAGATTCATTATGGGAAAAAGGCATCTCCACTGAAGCATTATCACCAAGGCTCGTTTCCACAACAATCCAAAATTTTCAAAATTCAGTTGTCATTGGGACAAAAAGTGAGGTGAAATCTTCTGAACAGGGACACAGACAGCTAGGCTAATGTTACAGGGGTGTTAAACCTTCCCTATATCCAAAAAGCTTAAAAATGTTTTTTTTGGAGCTACACTTGAAAATTTTACATTTTCCGACTTACGGATTCAACTTAAGAACAAACCTACAGACCTCATCTTGTTTCTAACCCAGGGATGTTGACAAAAAATGATAAAGAAATACTCATCTCAGGCTCAACATGTTTAACCACTTCCCTACCCATCCATAGTCATATGACGGCCGCAGATGGGATCTCCCATCCTAGGTGGGCTTCATATGACGTCCTCCCATTCCCGGCCGCCTAGGGGGGCGTGCGCCCACGATGTCCACCGTGCACCTACGATTGCCCGGGAACACAGCAGGACCATGGATCTGTGTATGTAAACACACAGATCCACGTCCTGTCAGAGGAGAGGAGACCGATGGTGTGTTCCCAGTACAGAGGAACACCGATCGGTCTCCTCCCCCCACAGTTAGAATCACTCCCAGGGAACATATTAACCCCTGCAGCGCCCCCTGGTGTTAACCCCTTCCCTGCCAATCACATTTACACAGTAATCAGTGCAATTTTATAGTACCGATCGCTGTGTAAATGTGAATGGTCCCAAAAATGTGTCAAAAGTGTCCGAAATGTCCGTCACAATGTCGCAGTCACTAAAAAAAAAAAAAAAAAAAAAAAAAAAATCGCAGCTCGCCGTCATTACTAGTAAAAAAAAAAAAAAAGCCATAAATATATCCCCTATTTTTAGACGCTATAACTTTTGCGCAAACCAATCAATATACGCTTATTGCGATTTTTTTACCAAAAATATGTATTAGAATACGTATCGGCCTAAACTAAGGGAAATGTATTTTTTAAATTAGATATTTATTATAGCAAAAAGTAAAAAATATTGTGTTTTTTTCAAAAATAGTTTTTTTTTTGTTTATAGCGCAAAAAATAAAAACCGCAGAGGTGATCAAATACCACCAAAAGAAAGCTCTATCTGTGGGAAAAAAATTACGTCAATTTTGTTTGGGTGCAACGTCGCATGACCGTGCAATTGTCAGTTAAAACGACGCAGTGCCGAATCGCAAAAAGTGCTCTGGTAAGGAAGGGGGTAAAATCGTCTGGGGCTGAAGTGGTTAATATCAAAGTATATATTGCCAGCACAACATATATAAAAGATATTGTCCAAATGTTTATTGAGATGATCACAGGCAGTACTTTCGCCCATTAAGGTGGTGAGGCATTTACAGGGACTAAACCAGGCCACGTGGTGCAGCATTTACAGGTTTATAACAGATGGAAAGGAGGCAACATGTTGTATCCTCACCACCTGTCAAAGGTGCAGCAATAACAGCTGCATACCCAGACATAGCTTAAGGGTTAATTACTTCTAAAGGGATGCAGACACTGCACATTTTCTCACCAGAACCTTGAAAGTGCACCAGGTGATTATAATGAACAAGATACTCCTATTCAGAATCAGTCTTCACATGACATGGTCAAGCACCCAATTATGTTTTCAGAGCAGAAACAGGTAGGAATCTGCAAAGTTTGTGAACATTCTTTCAATGTACATAGATCACCCAGAGGGGATTGTTATATATATATTTTTTTTTAACAAAAGTGGAGTTTCTCTTTAAGCCTTGTCCTTTTCTTGAATTGAATTTTTTATTTTTATTTTTTTAACTATTGCTTTAGATGTTGAAGTGATGTTGCTACATTCTCCTCTGTGACAGAGACTGGGAGGGGGAAAAACCAGGCACATACATTTCCCAAGGTTAAAAACATACATTTCAGTCAGGAACAGCTGTGGATCCCTATTAGGCCTGCTCCATCTCTAATATGTTGCTCTTGTCTTTGTACTCCCTTATTATCTTTCCAGCAGTAAGGAATGAAGACACTGGGGTCAGCCACAGCAGCCATTAGATATTCAGGACCTCTGCAGAGGTCACAAGAGCAGCTCAGAGAAATCTCAGGACAGGCTGGCTTGGCATTTAACAGAAGCCTTGAAGGTTATTCCTTGGGAAAAGGAAGAATCCAGAGACTTTTTCAAGATGAGAGCCTGAAACCTTGTTAAATACCCCTAGCAGGCTTATATTTGCCCAGCTTCCACAGTCTATTTAAACATGTCTTTGGGGTACATGAATTACGCACACAAGGTAGGGATTATTAGCAAGGTCACTGGAAACAGGCTCACAAAATTAAAATTTCAGCACTATTCCTCTGGGAAAATCCTTCAAATCAACAATACTGTGCCACAAACTAAAGGGCAACTCTACCGAAAAAAACGTATAGGATCCAATTTCCGGTTGATTGATTTGTTAAGTGTTGCACATACACTTGGAAGCCATCCAAATCTTGAGGCTGCAAAACTGGGTGACAGTACCTTTCAGAGCTGAAATTTCTACATACTCTCTTTTTCACCCACCCCACTTACCGATTTCTTGTTGAACCATGAGTGTAAGTCACTAAACGGCCAACTGTCCACCATGACAGAGATGGTTTTCATGACTCTTGAAGGAATATATTGAATAATGAATGCTTTTTGCAATGAGAGTTACAAGGGCTTTATCAAATTCTAGGACACTGACTTAGAACAATTATAGGAAAAGGAATTTTCCTACAACCATTTACATAATGCTTGTTTTGGGTGGTGAACATGTGGTTCTCTGGGGGGGGGGGGTATGCCAAACAGACTTCTAGCTATGATGGCCTTGAAGGACCACTGAACCTGACCTAATCTAACTTCTGATTTGCTGACTGCAGTCTGGGCTCTTTGCTGAGTATTCATGTATATGTGGCTGGCTTTAAATATATGTTTATACAATTAAGACTTCTGGCTCTCATTGTGCAAGTCCATACCAAAACCACCCCCCCCCCCCCGCCCCTTCTCCTGAGTCCTTCCACCTGCCAATATTGTCAATGTATAGGTGCTACTTGGCACTCCGAGCTACTGGCTCTATGTTACTTGAACTTGAAATACTTTATATGAGAATGCTTGAACTATGCCTAACAGGTGAGATTATCTTCCATCGACCCTTGCAAGATAGCGAGACCTGTTTTCTCCAACAATCCTTGTCCTGACAAAGGTAGACAACGAAGACACAGGGGCTCACTATTATATATACTATGCACGTTCATCTTTGTCATGTATTGTGTATAGAGTGTATCATATGTTTTAAATTCTTTACTTTTTTTGCTCTTTTTGTACCACATACTGTTATAAATTAAATATATATTTTTATATCTACCATTGTCCATTGTGCCTCTAAAGTCTGACCGATTGGGCTATTCCATGCCCAATTTTTTATTTTGTTTTGGGTCTGCGACTTAATGCATTTTAATACCACGTTAACAGGCATTTTCAGAAACAGGCCAGTAATGACAGTTTCAATACTTATCTACCCTCCAAACTTGCCCCATCATGCCTTAAAGAGAACCACATGCATGGCAATACAAGAGGTTAGCTCTCCCCAGCAGCTTACTCATCAATCAGTCATAACATTAGGACTACCCACCATAACCCATTGAAGTATGCACTCCACTAGACCTCTGAAGGTATGCTATGGCATCTGTCAGTAGCAGATCATTTAAGTCCTGTAAATTGTGTGGTGGGGCCACCATAGATTGGACTTGTTTTTCCAGCACATCCCACAGACGCTTGGTTGGATTGAGATCTGGAGAATTTTCGTCAAAACCTTGAATTCATTCCTCAAACCATTCTTGAATTCAGAACTTTCTTCCACCGCTTTCGTAGTCCAGTTCTGATGCTCACATGCCCATTGTAGGCCCTTTTGGCTGTGGACATGACAGAATGGGCACCTTGATCGGTCTGTGCCTACACAGCAAACTGTGGTGCACTGTGTGTTCCCACACCCATCAGAATCAGCATTATTTCTTTAAGCAATATAAGCTACAGTAGCTCTTTGGATGTATTGGAAAACAAAGGGCAGCCGCCCCCCTTGCATCAATGAGCCATGGCTGGCCATAACCCTGTCACAAGGTCACCTATTTTCCTTCCCTGGATCCTTTTTGGTAGGTCCTGACCACTGCAGACCAATAACATCCTACAAGAGCTACAGTTGTGGAGCTGATCTGACCCCGTCTAGCCATTACAATTTGGCCCTTGTCAAAGTCACTTAAATCCTTATGCTTGCACATTTTTTCTGCTTTGACCACACTTCGGGGACAACATGTTCACTTGCTGCCTAATATATCCCAGCCACTTTCAGTTGCCATCGTCACAAGATAATGTTGTTTCTGATCGGTGTATGCAGATCAAAAAAGTAGAAAAACTTAGTTAATCCTAATCAGCCCTCCACATTCCCCCTTTCCCCCTAGTTAATTTTTCTGCTCCTTTGTGTAGGCTAGGGATTCTCAGAGTAAAAGCTTAAACAGGGCAATGGACAGTCCGTTTGCTGATTGGCTTAGGGTTGTCCCATGGAGTAAGTCACCTTCTCCCCCATCCTTGAAGATCTAAGAGCGAGAAAGGTAAATTCATTATACAGCCATGTTGATGGCCATAGGGATGTTGACATTTCTCCACATTGTTGATTTTAGGTGTACAATGCAAGCTCCATATAAACATGGTTTTATGAATTTTGTGTGGAGGAACTTGAGTGGCATGCTGATCTCAACCCTTAGTCTGCTGATTGTGAGCTTAGTCTTCCCCATCCAACATCTGAATCTGACCTCACAAATGCTCATTTGGCTAATTGGTCACAGATTCCGACAGACACTCTCCAAATTCTTGTGGAAAGCCTCCTTAGTGAAAAGGGTTTTAGACCCTCAAGAGCTCAGGAAATTGCATATAGTGAATAACATTCATGTTCTGGAATAGGATATCCAACATGCTAAAACAGTTAAAATGCTCACCTGTTCGCAAACCTAGCAATTTAGTGTATATGTTGGGGTGAGGTGGGGGATTATTGAAAACCTGTTGCTTTGCCCTGAATGGTATGCTTTAAGTACACATGCTCTTTTAAAGGTGCTTACAGCAAACATAAAACTGAATTTAAAAGGAATAAAGAAATTCAACCAAACTTGAAGAAATATGGATGGTTGTGAAAGAGCCCTTACACAGCCATTTCACCATGTGGGATAATCGCCTCGCTGTTGGCTACGAAGCAGTTATGTCTATTGTGTTATGTGTATTTATCTGTTTTATCAGCAAAGATGGACACTTTCCAAAGAACTGGAAGAAAATGGTGTGAAACCATTCAGCAGCTTTTATCAATGTAATAATCTGCATAGAAAAAGAATGACTTTGCACAACAGTACATCCAATGTAATTATCATACAGAAATGTTTGCACAATATTGAGTCTATTAGATTTGATAGGCAACTGATAAGTTAACCACAAGCTCAGTCCACAAATTGGTGGCTTTTTAACTCCTTCAAATAACTTTCAGCCTAGGCAAAGATCACATTGTACTTTAACCTCTTGGCATCCGCACTATAGCTGAATGACGGCCACAGCGCGGACTTGAATTTCCGGGAGGCCGTCATATGACGACCTCCCCTGTGCATGCGCCCCTGTTGTGATCACGAGTCACTGAGACGCAGGTAATCACCGTTTCGAGTAAGGGGCTGGTCCCGGGCCCCTTACCATGTGATAAGTTGTCCGCCAATGACAGTTGATCACATGATATAAACAAAAGCTCGTTAATCGTCTGTTAGCGCAAGGAGAAAAAAAAGCCGATCGCTGGCTCATCCGCAAGGGGCATTGGTACTGAAGAGGAATAGGCAATTATGCCTCCTCTGTGCCACCTGCCATTGCCCACATTGCCACCAATCAATGCCCACAAGTGCCACCTATCAAAGCCCACAAGTGCCACCTATCAATGCTCACCAGTGGTGCCAATCAGTATCACCTAGCAGTGCTGCCTATCAATGTAACCGATCAGTGCCCATCACTGCCGCTTCATCAGCATACATCAATGATGGAGAAAAATTACCCGTTTTAAAATTTTTTGAACAAAATATGAAAAAAAAAAAAAAATTTTAATTCGGTCTTGTTACATTTTTTTTTTTAACAAAAAATAAAAACGGCAGAGGTGATCAAATACCACTAAAAGAAAGCTCTATTTATGGGGAAAAATGATAAAAATTTAATTTGGGTACACTGTTGTATGACTGCGCAATTGTCAAAGTGCGTCAGCGCTGAAAGCTGAAAATTGGTTTGGATAGGAGGGGGGTTTAAGTGCCCAGTAAGCAAGTGGTTAACTACCAGCAGGACCACTGTGATTTCAAATATCATTGCAGACCTTAGAGAACTGCTCTGAAATGCGTTTTAGGGGAACATATTTTGAGGCTGGAAAAACAAGATCTCCAAATAGTCATAATGCTCTATCTGTAATATTTTTTTCCCTGTACAGGCATTTCTTGGTTCTATTAGCGTCTCTTATTCTATGTAGCTCGTGTACCTACACTTATTCCCCCGGGGTTTGCTTGAAGTCCCTTCAACAGTGACTGGTTGAATTCCCAACTTAAAAGGAGAAATCAAGCCTGAGCTTGTTTGGCTGGGCTTATTTTAAGGGTCACAGGAGTGCAATTCATTTTGCACTCCTGTGACCCGTTTGCAGCAGAGCACAGTCTGAAGTCCGCTCTGTGCTGACATCACCAATATCAGGGAGTCTGAATCTGCTAGGTGCCTGGAATGATGGCTGTCTCAGCCTCTCAGCAAGCCGCTGAGATGGCCGCTCCCCACCCCTCCACAGCTCAGCGCTCCAATGAGCGTGAAGGAGCAGCGCAGGAGAGCTGCTGGCTGATAGCCAGCAGCTCTCTGCTTAGGAAGCTGAGAGAACCGAGCCAACGGCGGTGATCGATGGCTCGGTTCTCAGTGCAGAGGCGCCAGAGGACAGATGCAGCATCGGTCTGCATCCACCTAGGTAAGTATGATTATGGGAAAAAAAATGTTTCCCCATACTTCTCTTTTAACTACTTGCCGTCTACCCAACGTCAAATGACGAAGGGACAGTGCAGCTCTCATTCTGGGTGGACATCATATGACGGGGCATCTGAACGGCCGCTCCCAAGTGCCCGTGGGGGCATGCACGATGATCGCGGTCACTCCGTGTTTTATTTTGGATCAACGGAGGGTTATAACCACTGTTAGATTTGGTTTTCGCCATCTGTGTCCCATTGTGAAGATTTCCCTTCACTTCCTGTCCCATAGCCAAACGGGAAGTGAGAGAAAATCTCTGCAAATTAAGGGTATTCCCCCCAGGTCACCAATACTAGTGTCTCTATTTGAAGATTTCCCCTCTATTATTTTCTGGGGACAACCCAAAATTTGGGGTTTTCGTTTACTTTCAATGATAATGGTAAACAGGACAAACAGAGATGGTGTATCTCCTTAACAGGGATACAGACAGCATTAAAAACGGACGAGCATTCTAATCCCTCTCCACTCCATCCAAAAAAAAAAAAAAAAAAAAAGCTTTGCCTTTAGTTATACTTTAAGATGATTCCATAGTTCTGGCACCAACGTCATTAGGCAGAGTCAGTGGTGTGGGACCAGTTAAGCCTCTCCCTTTAGCTCTTACTAAAACAATTGTTGACACCAATAGCATTCTAAGCTGTCTATAAGAGTCACATTCTTCCCACTGACCACCAATGTAAGTAAGGGAACTTCTTGCCTTTAACCCCTAATGAAACTGAGCTGTCTTCCCAATGAACTGCAATGTTAGTGAAGTTCTTCTTACACCGCCAATGTAAGGGGGCACCTTTTCACTTGCCACTAATGTATGGACACTAACCTGACCATCAAGGTACCGTAGGTGGCCACTATTCCACTTAGTAAGAATATAAGGGGTGCTACACTAACCACCAATGTAATTGGGCACTTTTCTATGGACCGCCAATGTAAAGGGGTACTACACTGACCACCAATGCAAGAGGGCACTTTTCAATTGACCACCCATATAAAGGGACACTACAATAACCACCAATGCAAGGAGGCACTTTTCCATGGGCCACCAATATAACGGGGCACTACAATGACCAGCAATGTCATGTTAAAACATGGGGTTAAAACTGATTCATTTTGGATATCAAATACCCTAGGCACATCATATTCTTTTTTTTTTTTAAATACATCTACAACCTACTAATCACGCGAATGTAGCATGAATTGTACATATTATACACTAACATGGGTTCCCCCTTATTTAAGGGTTTCTCAATGTTAAAAAAAAAAAATCTCCTTAACGGGGCCAAAGAAAATAAAAATATGACAAGCACTCTAATCTCTCCCTACTCGGTCTACTAAAAAAAAATAAAAAAAAAAATAAAAGGTTTTGCCTTTAGTTAAACTAGATGATTCCAAAGTTCTGGCACCACCTACGACTTACTAATCGCGCTAACGTACCATGAATTGTAGATATATTACACGTTACCATAGGTTCCCCTGTTTTCAAGGGTCTCTCAATAAAAGAAAATTGGTTTTGAAAGCCCACCTTAGAATCTCTGCCTCTGTATGCACCTTGAGGCTGCCGAATATCTTCCCCTACCCAATCACAACATACTTTATATGTGATACTCCTGCCCTCCAGTTTCCACAGCCACTTCCACAGTGAACCTTGTTGCTTTATGTTCTTACAGCTGCCAGAATTTAATTAGAAAATAAATAAATAAAAAGGTAGCTTGTGCTGCTTTATAATGCAAATCTTCAGCAATGCGGTGCTACAGCACATCCTCCTGTATTCTTCAAAACACCGCCAGCAAAATCAATACTTCCAAGACAAGGGAGAGTAAATGAATATACCACTGAATGTGAGTTATTGGTGGGGGCACAGGATTTTTCAATTTGCCTTTGCAATACAGTATGGGTTGCCATGGGGAAATGGTGGCGCACACCCTCGTGTGTGTCGATGCGCGTACCCATGTGTGGATGCCGGGGATGGCTGGGGGCAAATGACCAGCTTTACTGTCTGAACAGAGGAGGATAGCAGAAACACAAACTAGCAGAACACTGTTTAATGAATTGCTCAATGACTACTGTGCTCATAAGGGATTACTTACTACGCTCCCTTCATATCGGCTCAGATGCATCATGATTCACGTTACTGCAGCACGGAGCCGATGAATTAGTAATAAGTGGCTACATATTTAAATGTGTTGATAAATAGAACAGCAAATTAAATCCATTTCCCTGACTACCAGCTGCAGAACACTGGCGTCAGAACTTGCCGTCTCGGAACACTGGAAGAAGGAACAAGTACATGACCAAGACCTGCAAGGAATGGCTGAAATAAAAATGCCATGACTGTAAAACAAGAAATAGAGTAAATAGTAGTGACTACGCATTTTTTATTAGAATTTACCTAAAAAGTAATTGTGTTCACATGACATATCTTTACCTGTTCCATCTTTTAATTACTGTATTTAATTTAAAGATTTTTAAGTATATTTAGCTATAAAGTGGATAGTGAGATATTGGATGGCCTTCACCGGTGGTGGCCCGTCCACTAGGGGTGCCGCCCCCCCATCCATGCATCCGCCCCACAAATCTAAATGCGTGGAGCCGGACGCATGAATTACAATAGGGTTTTTTTTTTTAAAGCACATTATTAGAGCCAGAGGTTTCAAAAATATTCACTATTGTCACACTGATTCTCTCCCGGCCAATCAAGAAGCGGGCCGTGAGACCGGTTTCCCTATAGGCGAAACGAGAAGTGATCCTGCAGCACATGGTAAGATCCGGCGACGAGGGGGGTGTGGTGGCAGGCTAGATCAACTGGGAGGGGGGTTCGGGGTCAGGTCCGTCTGCGGCCCCCCAAGCGATGGAGCACCAGCCGCCACTGGCCTCCACCATTCTGGCAGTTAAACAATAGAGTACATTCAATCTTTACTACTGAGAGCGCAACTTGCATACTGCCACCATAATGCCATACGCAAGTTTCAGCAGGTTTGGCAGGGATGGCTAGACTCACCAGGTTTGCCCCCCCCCCCCACAAATAGAGATTGATAGATTACTGCAGCTGTAATCAATGTAGATATTATTCCCTATGGTACTCTGGCTTTTGGTACTTACACCTTATGGAATCTGTTTAGTTTCCTTTTTTTTTTTTTATATATAATTTTGTGTTTTGGACTTTAACGTGAGCAAACTCCCATACGTGACTTTTACCTATAGGTAAGCCTAGACTAAGGCTTACCTGAAGTGGTGTGTGGGAGGGTCCTTCTTTAAGTGCCTATATCTCCCTTTGGTGATTTGGGACAAATTTACCCTGTAATAGTCCATCAGGAGGGTTTTCAACAGGTCCTAACAACTTCAAGTGGTGGCATTATGATGCAGACACAAGACTTGTTGTGGACTCAGGCTGCAGAGCCTGATGACAGATTTCTACTGCCGAAAGAGACATTGCAGAGGGGTCACGTGCTGAAAGACTCAGGTAAGTGAAAAAACACTAATTTTGACAAATCAGTCCAGAGCACCTTCTGCCATTATTCTGCACCCCAGTTCCTATGTTTTCATGTATAGGACATGAAAACAAGGCTAAGCGACTCAACTGTTCATGAAAGCATAAGAACTGGGGTGCAAAAGAATGGCAACAGGTGATCTGGACTGAAGAGTCAAAATATTAAATATTTGGCTGTAGAAGGAGGCAGTTTGTTCAGCAAAGGGCTGGAGAGCGGTACAATAATGCGTGTCTGCAGGCAACAGTGAAGTATGTTGGAGGTTCCTTGAAAACGTGGGGCTGTATTTCTGCAAATGGAGTTTTGGTCAGGATCAATGGTGTCCTCAATGCAAAGAATTACAGGCAGATACTTAGCCATCATGTCATACCATCCGGAACAGTGTGTGATTGTCCCCAAATGAATTCTGCAGGACAATAACCCCAGACATACAGCCAATGTCATGAAAAACTATCTAAGACCAAGAAGTCCTAGAAGTGACGGTTTGTCCTCCACACAGCCCTGATCTCAACATCATGGAGTCTCTGTCTGGGATTACATGAAGTGAGAAGGATTTGAGGCAGCCTACAACCACAAGATCTGTGGTTAGTTATCCAAGATGTTTGGAACAACCTACTTGCTGAGTTCCTTCAAAAACTGTGTACAAGTATACCTAGAAGAATTAAAGCTTCTTTGAAGGGTCACATCAAGTATTGATTTTATTTGGATATCTCTTCTGTTAATTAACTTTCCAGTTTGGTAATTAGAAAACATTACCCTCTAATAACACATCATAACCACCCCAAACCAACTAATACGAACCATGGAAACCACCCAAACACACATAAGTATTATTCCATGTAATTCATCTCTTCATAGACTACCCCCATCCACCTCTACACAGAGACTCCCCCCAACCAATTGCTTTTAGCTCTAGAAACCAGCTTAACTAACAACAGTCAACGCCAACATGGATTTGACTTCCCTAAAAATTAGGTCACTTCGGGCCTACGTATTACAAAGTCTGTTAATGCTCACCATATAACCTATACTTCTCAGTTGCATTTCCTTAAGTATATACCGTTGTTGTAAAATGTATTGTCATTATACGTGGATTGAACGGTAAACTACTGTTATGGTTTAGGTTTGCTTGTATATCTCTAGGCCACTGGGCCCATGTAAATTCGGGTGTCATACACGCACCAGTCTCTGTATACTTACCTTAAATATCATTAATAAAATATTATGGAAACGAAAAAAAAATAATGAACACTTCTATTTCTGAAAGAATTCTTAATTTACAGCATTTCTTCACACCCGCTACATGAGAATGGTTGTATAAGCAAAATTATTTGTACGCTTACCTATTCAGGCTTGAGATTTACATAACCTGGCCAAACGAAACAGCCAGGCTGGTGACCTATCTTCTACTTGTGGGGAAAAAAGCACTATAGTCTGGTCGCCTCCCTGCCCCAAACCTATGATTGGACAGTTTTAAGGCACGGCAGTACCACAATCGTAAGACGTCCCTCTGCTCTCTCCTTTTGTCAAAATATTGTTTGCCAGCTCCTGTAAACTGATTTAAGTCTGACTGGCCCCTGGCACTGTAACTGTACAGGAGATTATAAAATTGCTAAGACAATCTGACTTTACACTTGAGCAAAGTTGTATTTTAGTTACATTAAAAAAATAATTTGGTATATTTTAAAATGAACTCATTCATAACTGAGACTCCCATCCTCTTAAAGAGCCAGCTCCCTTTAAAACTATAATATACTTTCCAGCCAGTCTACACCTACTCCACAAAGACAGATTTGAGTCCCTGGATATGACCCACCCTCTTTTCTTTATTTTTGTCCTATTAATGTTATAAGCATCCTGACTAACATATATATGGTCACGAGTAGGTGGTATAGACAAAGCCAGTGACCACAGGATATGATATCATTACCAAATGTGAGCATTCTGGTATCTGGAGCTTCTAAGGTGCCTTGGAAGAAGAGATGCTGTCCTACATGGGTATCTAAAGTTTATTTAAGGACGATGTCATACAAAAACACTAAAATTACTGGGGAAAGACTATAGAGCTGCCTTTTTCAACCAAGATGCCTTCAGGTTTCTTCAGGGGTGCCTTGGCAAAATGCCGAAAAATTGCACACAAATTGTATCTAAGCCAGTGGGTGGATCAAGCCTGCTTTTAGTTACACAATGCTACAGGTTTTCATTGAGTACCATTACAACATTCCAGCAACCGCTGTCCAAACAACCAATGACATCACTGGTTGATAAGGAGGATGTTTGGTGCCTGACTGCATCATTGCATATACTCCAGAAGGTTATGAAGAGTGATCAGATAAATTGCAATTAATTGGAAAGTCCCTCTTTGCCATAAAATGAAATTAATCAAACAAAAAAACATGTCCACTGAATTTGTGAAGAAGGCTTCAGGGCGCCCAAGAAAGTCCAGCATGCACCAGGACCGTCTCCTATAGTTGATTCAGCTGCAGGATGAGTGCACCACCAGAGCTCAGGAATGGCAACAGGCAGGTGTGAGTCCATCTGCACAGGGGAAGACTTTTGGAGCACGTTCTGGTGTTAAGAAGGGCAGCAAAGAAGCCACTTATCTCTAGAAAAACCATCAGGGACAGACTGATATTCTGCTAAAGGTACAGGGATTGGACTGCTTAGGACTGGGGCAAAGTCATCTTCTCTGACGAATACCCTTTCAAATTGTTTGGGGCATCCGTAAAAACCCTTGTCCATAGAAGAAAAGGTGAGCACTACCATCAGTCCTGTGTCATGCCAACAGTAAAGCATCCTGAGACCATTCATGTGTGGGGTTCCTTCTCAGCCAAGGGACCCCTCACTCACAATTTTGCCTAAAAAAAAAAAAAAATCCTCCAAGAGCAACTTCTCCCAACCATCCAAGAACAATTTGGTGACGAACAATGCCCTTTCCAGCATTATGGAGCACATTGCCATAAGGCAAAAGTGATAACTTAAGTGGCTTGGGGAACAAAACATCAAACTTTTGGGTCCATGGCCAGGAAAGTCTCCAGACATTAATCCCATTGAGAGCTTGTGGTCAATCCTCAAGAGGAGAGTGAACAAAAAAACCCCCCACAAATTCTGACAAACTCCAAGCATTGATTATGCAAGAATGGGCTGCCATCAGGATGTGGCCCAAAAGTTAATTGACAGCATGCCAGGGAGAATTGCAGAGGTCTTGAAAAAGAAGGGTCAACACTGCAATTATTGGCTCTCTGCATAAACTTAATGTAATTGTCAATAAAAGCCTTTGACACTTATGAAATGCTTGTAATTCTACTCCAGTATACCATAGTAACATCTGACAAAAAGATCTAAAAACACTGAAGCAGCAGACTTTGTGAAATTCTCAAAACTTTTGGCCACGGCTCTATGTGCCACCGTCATTATTTATGCACTAATAAAGGCAAGACATTTTACTGTATGTGTTTTAATCTTGTGATGTTATGCTGAATACTCCCGTTGTATGGAGCTCTCAGCCTCTACTGTATTATATCTTTTGGAGTCAATTGTATTTTATGCAAATGTTTTTATTCTTTGTATGGTGGCTTAATAAAACCTTACCTGATTAAAAACTGCAAAGCAGACACTACTACCGTCAGGCAGCTTTAAAACTGACCTCTGGGCAAAGAGCTATATAAACTGATGAAATATGCATAAGGATATGCATTTATAGCCATCCAGTCCTGAGATTTACAAAGCCCTGCCACACTGTACATCCAGGGGAATACCACTTTCTCAGTTAGAATTAAGGATTAAACCAGTGACACCATCCTACTCTAGGTGTCTGTGATTGGACAGTGAAGGAGCACCAGTAGACTGATTTCGTCATCTCTCTACTCACTCAGCTCTTGGCAGGGTGTTCCTTTTAATTATATTTGCAAGCGGCTCTCAGTGTTGGCCTTCCACCTTGTGGTCTGAGCTGCCAAGCCAAAATCAGGTGCTTACACTTCTTGCATAAAAAAATATATATACATATATTCTTCCTGATTTATTAATGAATATAGATCTGTGTTAATTTATCTTTTAGGGCTTGTTTATGATTTTAACACACATTAAAGCTCATACCGCTTTTTGTTATGCGTTTTTGATGCTTCTTTAATGAAGCTTGGCAAATGCCCTGTGTGTGTGTGTTGATTTTCTATTTGTTTTAAAGAGGCCCAGTAGAACCCCAACTCATTAGTACCCTCGCTCAGCAGATCCCCAGGTCATTAGTATCCCTATTCAGCAGGTACCCAACTCATTAGTACCCTCGTTCAGCAGATCCACAGCTCAGTAGTACCCCCCAGCTCTGCTGATCCCCCACTTAATAGTAACTCCCAATTCTACTGATCAGCACAAGATTGAGAGAGGAGACAGAAATCACACCAGGTGCTTTGGATAGAGGAAAATACTATATAAATATATGCTTTCTTCATTTTTAATTTCAGAGATTTACAATCACTTTAAAAGCTGGATAATAACTGTATCCAGTAAGTGCATTGGTAAAGTGGTTCTCTGGACCACTTTGTGCCGGTTCACTATTATAGATGAAGGAAAGAATAATGCAAACCCCTGAGACAAATCAGTAAAAATCGTACATGGAAAACACCTTTTTTGTATCCACTTTCAGACCTGCTCAACTATTATAAGCTTAGAATGAATGACCATTCACATGGGCCCTATTTTTTTCTAATTCTTTAGTATGGCTGCTACAGGAGCACTTTTTTTCTTTTTTTAACAAAAGGGTTGTTTTCTGAAACTGCTATGGAGTGAAGATATGTGGTCAGTCTGCTGGCAACATTAGAACGAAACAAAGAACAGTTCAGGATGAAGGCGATGTAACATCTTGTCATTCACATAGCCTGGTCTGAGAGCACAAACAGGTTTTACCAGGACCTGCTAAGAATTCTGCCCATTTCCCAGCCAGGACATCTTTGTTTAAACTTTGACTTGGCTTAAATGAAGGAATTAATATTGACAAAAACATCAAGGGATCTAATGAGTTGTTAGTTAAGGCAATAAACATGTCACATTAGAGTCAGCGCAGTAAAGGGGTAATTAGCCCGGGAAAGACTATGCTGATTGGAGCTGTGCAGTCCTTGCTCTTAACCTCTCAGTCCATTATCTAGTACAGGACAAGAGCTGGCTGAGCTAATGTATATTCTCCAATACCCATCAGCCCCTGCTACACTGGCCAAGGACTGCATTAACCTACATTAACCGTGTTGGGTTAATATGGACCTCTTAATGCTTACAGCATGACTTTTAATTATAGCAGCATCATAGTGGAATGTATAGAACAATTGTGGCCATTATATATACAGTCGATTATAATATATAAATATGCAGTGAGATGAGGGGCCATTACCAGTCATGGTAAACTGGGAATGTGTGGGATTTTATAGTCTAGAGCAGGGGTCCCAAACTGCAGCCCGCTGGCCAGATGTGGCACTTAGCTTGCCTTTATTCGGCCATTGAGGTACGATTCCTCCCACTGACACCAAAAAGGGGGCACTATTCCTCCCAACGATACCAACAATGGGGCGCCATTTCTCCAATGATACAGCGACCATTATTCTTCCTTGTTTACTCCCACTGATGCCAGGGAAATCTCTACTCTCACTGGCCACAGTCTGGCCCCCCTGTCTTAAGGACAATAAACTGGCCCTTTGTTTAAAAAGTTTGGAGACCCCTGGTCTAGAGGAATCAAATGCTTGATCTGTCCATGGAAAATACAGATCTTCACCAGCACACCTTATTAGTGATAAATTTGTTCTTTATTCACATATGGCAAAAGGCATCAAAAGGCCAACATTTCAGGACCTCACACGATCCCTTTTTCAAGTGCCCTGCCTTGAAAACAGGATCCTGCGAGGTCCTGAAACATCTTGCTGTGATGTTGCTTTTTTTTGAATAAAGGACAGGATTATCATTAGACCAAGGCGTGCTGGTGAAAATCCGTATTTTTCTATGATTGCCTTGTGGCACAGTTCACCAATTCACTACAGCACCTTACACCAACTGGGCAAAAGTGGAAGAAGTGCAACTGACACAACACAATTTCTCTGTGATTAGTCAGTGGGACGTAGGGGTCCTCTGGGACCAAAAAAAAAGAAAACCAAAAAGTAAAACTCAAAAAAATGCAGGTGAGTAGTGGTTCCTGACCAGTGCGATTGTTATAGTTGCAGGAAATGGCAATCTATAAGTGGAAACAAAGAAACTGTAGTGTGAGGGGTCAGAGACAAATCTTGTTGTGGCAGCACTGCACTGAGAGGATAGAGTAGGAAGTAGGAGTTAAATCCTCTGTTGGATTTTTACTGCTGGGGTAAATGTCAGGGTGATTACCCCTCCCTTGCTGTCATAACAATATGAGGGTAAGGGCTCTTTTTTGCATGAGAACTACTTTTCTTCTCATACAAGGCAATGTGAATGCAGAAGCAGGTTGATGCAGGCTAGGGGGTTGTAAAGGTAGGCCAAATGCAGCTTAGAAAGCAATGTGACTTAAGAACACTGTTTCTTTCCAGAAAGAGGTTTGGACTTTTGGTCTTGAGTTCAAAAGACCATATTGCATTGGTCATCACTTCTTCTTAAAGACCTATCATGGATGGTTTAGCGTTAGGGCTGCTTTACACCAGAATCACCCAAAAACACAGTTCACGCTCCGGCGTGTTCCGCTGCTGTGCGATTGGCAGCCAATTCATTTGAATACTTTTGAAAAACGCCACACAAATCACATAGAACCAAGGTACCATGCAATCTGGTGCCTGAAAACACATTGGGCTGTTGTTAACAATGTATTGGCACCCCCAGCTGATCACAAAGGCAGTGCGTTTTGAACATTGTACAGGAAATTAGCTTTTCCAGCAACACGTTCAGACTTGAACCGGCCCTTACTACGTTGTCACCAGCCTCAGAGTTCTGCAACTCCATCTGCGAGTCCTTGTTTATGTGCTTGTTCTTTTGAACAGCACCCATTGAGGTGGTCAAATGGTGTAACCATCATCCAACAGGAATGCCACACACCCCCTTTCTCAAAACACCTTTCCAGCATCTAATTGTATGCTGCCAATGTTTGGCCAACAATCTTCTACCTGACTACTTTGATTTTTCAAATGAAGCATGTTGGGCAGGAGGAGGGAGAAGGATACACCCACAAAGTGAATTTTGGCCAGGTTCATTAAGAACCACTGGAAATGTGCACAGTGTATGGTGAGCTTTACTTATTAAGGTCAACCATATCTACCTACTCACTAGTGGTGCACAGTTTAGAAAACTCACTACAGGTATTTTAAGTATTTTGGTCTCATATTCAGTACACAGATGCTCTACATGGTAAAGTGCATGCAGTGGCCTGGGGTGCCAACTACACTAGGTAAGTCTGTACATCATATGTTACTTATGAACAGTTCACTTTAAACTGTAAGGGCCCTCTCACACGGACGTGTCCGTGTACGGACTCTGCTTTGCTCAGCAGGGATCGCTCGGTCGATCCCCGCTGAGCAGGCAGATGACAGGTCTGTCTCTGCACACTGTGCAGGGACCGACTTGTCAGAGCGCCACTCTCCTCTATGGGGGGATTGAATGAAGACGGACGGTAGAGTCCATTTTCATCCGATCGACAGATGAAAAAATAGGGTTTCCATCCATCACACTTTAGCGGATCGGAGTCCTGACATCCGTCCCTCCATAGACCTGTATGGAGCGTCCGTTCAGGTCTGCCTAAAAAACTGACAGGCAGACCTGAACAGTCCGCCCGTGTGAAAGGGGCTTAAAGCTCCATTCACACCTGGGCAAATTGAATTGTTGCAATTCTGCCTGCAAAAGGCGGGACACGTTTGCAATGCCATTACTTCTCAATGGCACCCCAAATGTAGTGCGATTTTTCCGCGATTGTCGCAAAACAAATCACGGTAAAATCACACAAACAAAATCACAGTACGCGTGTTGCCCAAAAAAAGTTCCGGAACTTCATTTGGGTGACAAGCTTCCCACGATTTTGTTTGGCAGAATTGCACTACGTTTAGGGTGCCATTGAGAAATAATGCCATCACAAATGCGGCCCCGCATTTTGCCCCAATTCTGAATCAAGGGCAAAATCACTGCGATTCTGCCCACGATTTACATCTACCAGGTGTGAATGGAGCCTAACTGATCCTATCTCAAGGAAGTAACAATGCAAACTGCACTATAACAAAGAGTACTCCTATGGGACAATTCTCCAATTGTGTCTATAGTACAATAATTCATAAAGAAAGCATGTACAAACATGAAGGTCACATAAAACAATAAGATAAACTTTAAAACGATAAAAAAATTTACTTTCCTTATAAGCCAGGAAACCATTCTTTTACAACCCGTGATTCTCTCTTGAGTAATCCTAAGACATGAACCTGCAAAATAATGCAATCTCTGCCTTTCAAAGTCTGAATGCGGTGAATGAAGAGTGAAAGCAAGATCAATTTCATTCCTGGACCATAAATGAGCTTTAAATCAAATTTACTCCAATTTATAGAAGAAATTGTATAATACCTGCACTTGCCCTTAGATCCAAGGCAATGGAAAACAAAATGTATATACCCATTGTGAAGGAAGAAAAAAAATGAGCTAGTGTAGATAATCACTGGATGTGTAGTCAGCAGAAGTTAAAAGGAGAGCTGTCATTTTGTTGTAGACAAATGCTGCAAAAGGAGGATAGGAAGGAAAATATTGCTATGAGATTAGGTGATGTGAGTGGCATTGGTGTTCTGGAAAAGGCTGGCGAATAAGGGAGCCAGCAAGAGATAAATTGAGAAGGACGAAACAAAAAAAAAAAATTGAAATGAAGTGTCTAGTCTAACATCAATTCTTTGTCCAGTTTTCTTTTTCTAGCTCCATCTATCTTCCAGCCAGCCAGTCAGGAATATAGCAATGCCAGTCACATCCAACACTCTGCATAACAACTAAGGAGTTTAAAGGTAAAATTCAAATGGAAAAATGGGGAGAGCTTGAGTAAACCCAAGGGCAAATTACAAGGACATAAGGATACAGAATTAGTGAGGAATATGAATAGAGGTGACTGGATATAGGGTGGAGGATGAATATATTGGGGAAAAAAAAAAAAAAGTAGAATAATATAGAAGAGGATTATGGAGGAGGTGGAATTATACAGAATGGAGGAGGAATATAGAAAAAAAAAAACAAGGGTAGAAAGATATAGAATAGAAAAAGGAATATGAATGAAGGTGAATTTGTAAAGAACAGAAGATGATTATGAATGATGTAGAATTGTAAAGAATTAAAAGAGGATATGAATAAAGGTGGACTGGTATAGAACAGATGAGGACTATGAACGATGTAGAATAATACAGAATAGAGGAGGAGTATGAGTGGGGTGTGGTGGTACAGAGTAGAAGAGGGACGTGAATACGTGGACTGGTATAGAACAGATGAGGACTATGAACGATGTAGAATAATACAGAATAGAGGAGGAGTATGAGTGGGGTGTGGTGGTACAGAGTAGAAGAGGGACGTGAATACGTGGACTGGTATAGAACAGATGAGGACTATGAACGATGTAGAATGATACAGAATAGAGGAGAACTACGAATGGGGTGTGGTGGTACAGAGTAGAAGAGGGATGTGAATACATGGACTGGTATAGAATAAAAGAGGAATGTGAATAAGGTGGAACGATGCAGAATAGAAGAGGAATACGAATGAGGTGTTGTGATATAAAATAGAGAAATATGAATGAGGTGAATAGAAGAGGAACATAACTAAGATGGAATGGTATAGAATGGAAGAGGAATATGAATGAGGTGGAATGGCATAGAGTAGAAGAGGAACATGAAGGAGATGTAATGGTATAGAGTGGAAGAAGAATATGAAAGATGTAGCATGATATAGAACAGTCATTTTTCATCCAGGATGCCTAGGCACCCGGGGGTACCTTCAGGTTTCTTCAGGGGTTCCTTGGGAAAATCCTTAAAAATGGCCCCAAAATTGTATACAAGCCAGCATTTGATATACGCCTGCCCCTTAGTTACACAAAGGCACAGGTTTTCAGTTTGCACCATTACAATCTCCAAGCCACTGGCATCTCAACATTTGAATTATGTCATTGGCTGATAAGGAAAGCTGGCGGGCGCCTACACAGAATCCCTGTTTGCCCTCTTTGTCAGCAGTGAGGTCACATTTGCTGTGCGAGGGTGAGAAGCTGAAGAGAAACATTTAGAATACTAGTCAGTACTGGTGTGCAAAGGTGTATTTTCTTTGGAGTATAAATCACCTCTAACGTTGGGTGTCCTGCATGTGTTAAAGTTTCTTTGTAAAGTAAAACTTTTAGTTCCAGTTATTACATTTTAGGATGGGGTGCCTCGTTCATAATTTGAAAGGGTACCTTGACTGCAAAGAGGTTAAGAAACACTGATATCGAGAATGATATAGACTAGAACAGGGATACGAATGAAGTGGAGTGGTATACAGGCATACCCCACTTTTAAGTACACAAGGGGGTTTATTTACTAAAGTTGAAAAGTGCAAAATCAGGCTCACTTCTGCATAGAAAGCAATGAGCTTCTAACCCCAGATTATTCAATTAAGCTTTGGTAATGAAACCTGGAAGCTCATTGGTTTCTATGCAGAAGTGAGCATGATTTTGCACTTTCCAGCTTTAGTAAATAAACCCCATTGTGTACTTAAAAGTGGGCATGCCTGTATAAGAGCAGAGGAATAAGGTAGAATGGTATTGAATAGAAGATGAACATAAATGAAGGCAGACTGGTATAGAATAGAACAGGAGTATGAATGAGGTGGAATGATGTAGAATCTAATAGAAATATGAACGAATGGTATAGAATAGAAGAGGAATATGAATAAGGTGGACTGGTATACAGTAGAATAGAAAAGGGTTATGAATAAGGTGGAGTGGTAAAGAAAAGAAGAGGAATGAGGTGGAATGGTAAAGAATAGAAGAGGAGTAGGAATGATGTAGAATAGAAATGGAGTAGGAATGATGTAGAATAGAAGAGGAGTAGGAATGATGTAGAATAGAAGAGGAGTACGAATGATGTAGAATAGAAGAGGAGTACGAATGATGTAGAATAGAAGAGGAGTACGAATGATGTAGAATAGAAAAGGAGTACGAATGATGTAGAATAGAAGAGGAGTAGGAATGATGTAGAATAGAAGAGGAGTAGGAATGATGTAGAATAGAAGAGGAGTAGGAATGATGTAGAATAGAAGTGGAGTACGGATGATGTAGAATAGAAGAGCAGTATGAATGATGTAGAATAGAAGAGGAGTATGAATGATGTAGAATAGAAGAGAAGTATGAACGAAATGGAGTGGTATAGAATGGAAAAGGAATGAGGTAGAATGGTAAAAAATAGAAGAGGAATAGGAATGGGGCGGAATCTTATAGAAGAGGAATACAAATGAGGTGGGATGAGATACAGTAGATAGAAGAGGAATATGAACGAAGGTGGAAGGTATAGACTAGAAGAGGGATTTGAATGAGTGGACTGTTGTAGAAGAGGAATATGAATGAGGTGAAATGATATAGAATAGAAGAGGAATATAAATGAGCTGGATTGATATAAAATAAAGAATGATATTAATGGGGGGGGGGGGGGGGGGGGGTGATTTAGAAGAGGAATATAAATAAAGGTAGAATTCTCTAGAATAAGAGCAGTATATGATAACTGAATGATTGGAAGATAAATATGAATGAAAGTTGAAATGAAATGGAAAGTGGGAGGAATATGAATAAACATGAAATGATATTGGATGGAAAAAATATAAATCAAAGTGAAGGATATAGAATGGGGGAGAAATATGAATAAGGCTAGAATGGATAAAGAAAGGAAGATAAATATAAATAAAGGCAGAATAGTAGAGCATGGAACAAAGATGAATGAATGTAGAATGATAATGTGTAAAAGTAGGATATGAATGAGGAGGGATGATATCAAATTGGGGAGGAATATGGCTGAGGGGTGGGATGATATAGAAAGGAGGAAAAATATGAATGAGGATGACTGACACAGCCAGGAGGAATACAAATAAGTGTCATTTTCTTGAACTTTTTGTCCTAAATAAAATAATTTTGAAGTGTCCCTGAGTTTACACAGGTAAATATCACAAGTCCTGGAGGGGAGAGGGCGCTTCTGGCTGAATCGGGCAATAATGATGTTATGCCACATGCAAACTGAATTAAAGCCCTGTCACTCAAACTCAGGAAAAGAAAAACAAACAGCCAACCATTCCAGGAACCACCACATCTAGTGATCTGCAGAGATTATAAATGTCATACTGCTCCATTTAATCCACACGTATCTGAAATTAAAAGGGCAGCCAAGCACACAGCACTGATGCACCCACTCACAACACTCAAAGCTGAGATTTTCAATTATTTGCATCAGTTCACAAATGCACGCTATATCCCCCACCCGTACATTAAATTACACAAATTCCAGGTTTTTAAGATATTCCACAATTTCATAATCATAAAGATAAGCAACAGAAAAAATGCTCATCGGGCACATAAGGGAGGCCCTGTGATTTGTGGTACCAGGGAATCCTGTACAGAGACAGTATAGAGGCTGCCACAAACAAACTCTTCTTCTGAAAATACTAGTTCCCTGTCTGTATGGCAATTCAATAGCCACAATACCTTACGTCATGCTTGATTATCTATGCAAATTAGGACCTCTGAGTACAGTCCGATTTCCAGATCTGCATGCTTGCTCCAGGTCACTGATACAAAGCATTGAAGCCAGAGGCAGCCAAGCAACAAGCATTTCCAGAAGGAGGTCAGTGACAACAGTATACCGTATGTATTTTCTCAGTTTATTTTTATTTTTTTATTAAACAATACACTATGGCTTAGATTTCTTAGTGATCAGTTCTTTAGGTTTAACAGGAACCTGGAAGACTATGTAAAGCCTCCAAGCTCTAAAATGAGCAGCATTGAGGCAGAAAGAGAAGGTGCTGTACAGATACCGAACAAACTGATTAGATCTCTTCCACACCCCCCAACAAAAATGTATCTTGTCTGATATTTCAGTCCAAATAAGATGGACTGACATAGAGAATAACCAGCAGGAGCATCTCCACCTACATATGAGGATGGCTTACTCTGGAGTTGTGTTAGGACAGAAACATGGCAGATGTCAAGCTTGATGCATTTTTAATGGTGCAGGCTCCTGGACTGTCAACCTGATCCTAGCTTCACTAGTCAGTAAGTCTCTGACCTGGAATAAGCATTCAACACAGGAAATCAGATTTTTACTTAAAACCTCACTGGCTGCATGTGTGTTCCAGAGTAATGACTCAACAAGTAAGGAGGTCGGGAACAGCCTCCAAGTCTTTAAAAACAAGTCAGCGTCTATCCTCAAAGCTTTACTTTAAGACCAATTGGTTGCACATGAATCAAATGCTACAAGACTCTTCTATTTAGCACTGGTCCTGTTAACTTATACAATAGGATACCCTGAGATCCTCTTTCAGGAGGAATGTGACTACAAAGTTGAGCACATTCAGCAACCTTGCCACTGTAGCCAAAGATAGATCTGACCCAACTGAATCAAGGTTAAGAGTGATTTTGGACTGTACTGACAAAGCCCTTAACCACAAAATTGTTTTGAAGGGTCTCCTTCTGCGTCCACCTCACCTATCTCCTTATCATCCTTGAAGAGGTTAGGACAGTAATGGCAAACCTTGGCACCACAGATGTTCTGGAATTACATTTCCCATGATGCTCATGCACTCTGCAGTGTAGTTGAGCATCACGGGAAATTAAAGTTCCAAAATATCTGGAGTGCCAAGATTCACCATCACTTGGTTAGGAAGTTCTGGGTCACACTCCTGAATACATTCAGGTGGTGGAAGAGTGCTTTTAGGCCCAGGTGACCAAAGGTTCTAGAAAAGCAGAGAGTTTCCAAAAGAAATCATAGTAGCAGTGAAGTCTGCCTTAGTCAGGTAGGCCATCTGTTGTGAGCCTGAAAGAGAACTAGAATTAAAGGGAGGTGTGTCAGTCTAGCTTCCGGTGCAGAGGACAGCTATCATCTTGAGAATTTCACTGGTTTTCCTCTGTACGGTATGTAGCACGAGTTCTATCAGGCTCCTTTTCTTAACTTCTCTGTGCCTTGACTCCACCATTGCTAAGAGTGGGGATTCCCTGTTGAGTACTCAAGAAATAGATGTGGAATGGGAGGGCATTAACTAAACAGAAGGAAGCTGCAATACACCAAGCCAACTAATGTCAGGTAACCGGGAAATCAGCAAGCATGCTTCTTTAGTTTTCAGGAAAAATGGTAAAATAATATGTATAACAAGATTATAATATCCCACCCCCAATGTAGTATAGACATTTACAAAGGAGGATAACACAATACAAAAACAACATCCAACATGTAAAAACAGAACCTAGTGAGAATACATGGAAACCCCATCTTTATTCAAGCTTCAGGTTCCTGGAGAGGACCAAAATTCTCCCATCATGACGGAAATACCCCCAAAGAGGTCTTCATGGTCTGTATGCCATAGGAATGGACCAGGCCCTGTATCCTGTGCCAACTACACTTGTTGCACCATGTGCCAAGGTGAGTCCCAAATACAGAATCCAGCACCAAAAGAAAATTGTTGTAAGGTTTGGGTACGGTTCCCAAGATGTACATTGAGGGTAACCAATCTGAAAATTGCTAGTGAGCCCTGAGGCAATAGGCAGCTGGAAATTTCAGTCAAAGTAATAAAGAAAATTAAAAAGAATGCTTTAGAAAATGTCTCCATAGGAGAAGAAGAGGTTCATCATCTATGAACACTAGTTAAATAAAACTGGTCCCACAAAGTGGGTGGAGTTTTAATAGAGTGTACCGGAAATATTCCCTGCAAAGCTTTTGCCACTCTTCAGTGTCCTGAAGGTAAGAGCATAAACCTGACAGTCTATGACTTCCTAACCTGCACAGTACGAATAAGATATAGCTTTACCCAGCCTATAGAGTTTTAAAAAAAATCTCACAACACCAACCTCAATGCACAGTCCTCTTTTACTTACAGGTGTGTCGGGCAAGAGAGTAGTTGGAGCCTCCGCTGGTCAGTCCAAACCCTTCTGGAATCTGACTAGAACTGCGTGGTCTGGTCAGTAGTTTTGCAGGCTCAATCTCTGCTCCAAACTCTGCTCCAATCACTCCTAGCAAGACAATAGCGGTAGCTTGCTTCCTCCTCTCCTCATATGACGGAAATGCTTTCTTCATTGGGGGAAGGTTGGAAAGGCAACCTGAAAATAAAGAAGCACATATAAATGTCTACCAGAAACAAAATGTGACAGTTAGTAAATCTAACTCTAAAGCTGAACTTTAACTTTCTTTTCACTAGAACTGAATGGAATGATCAGTCCCAGGATAGAGCACACTTCTGTAGCATGTTGCCCAGTTGTCTGCAGATCCTCCGATATTGTGGGTTTAGTTGAGGCTTTGTACCATGTGACACACTGTATAGTATGGATTTAGACGAAGGGCCTTCTAGTCACTTCCTGCTCAATCTCTAGCCTAAAACACAACCCTCTGTAGTCTTTCAGAGTCTGCAAATGATGCAACTTCCTTCATAGTTCTGATGGTGGGTGGGATGGAGTACATCCTAATTAGCATTCAATTCCACCAAGCCACACCTACAGCAAGAGTCCAAACCTCCCAGGTCCCGCCTCACAGATCCCAGCATTATTCAAAAGGAAACCCCTTCATACACAGCTTGTTCTGATAGCTAGCTGTGCTGCTGCTAGACAGGATTGAATGGATCACAATTAGAAGATAACCCTTCCCATGAAGAAAACACCTTCATAATAACCTCCGATAGCCCTTCCTCTGTAAACTAAGCCAATATTCTTTGGCATGATGCAAGACAGAAATGGCACATTTACACCTGATTTGCAGACTGGTGAGTGATCTGCATTCGGACCCACCCTCATCAACTCCCAGAACTGCTACAAGTGACTCCCATAGCCTGCCCTGAAATTACAGATACTCAAAGCATGATGGGACATGTAGTATCAGGACTGGTAAAGGAAGGAAACAGGAAGTCGGAGAACTTTGAAATTCAGCCAAGAGGATCGACATCACAGACACTTGCGTTTTTGCAGCTAAATAAGTTAAGATACACATACAATGACAGTGACGTTGTGATATATTTATATGCATCTGTTGTTTAGGGGAGCTGGATTTCTCCTTTACCATTTAAATAAAAAATAAAAGCAATACTGCTTTGTCTCCCAAGACAAAATATACCTACAGTGACAAAACCACACATTATACGTCACACAAAAATATAGTCCAAAATAAGTAAATTAATAGCAAATGTCACAAATAAAGTAATAATTTCAAGCTTTGTTGAAGCTTTTAGGCCCCTTTCACACTGGGGCGGTTTTCAGGCGCTACAGCGCTAAAAATAGAGCCTGTGTACCGCCTGAAAAAACCGGCCCCTTTCACTCCAGTGTGAAAGCTGGAGGACTTTCACACTGGATCGGTACGCTAGCTGGACGGGGAAAAAAGTCCTGCTAGCTGCATCTTTGGAGCGGTGAAAGGAGTGGTGTATTCACCACTCCTACCCATTGAAATCAATGGGGCAGCGCTGCTATACCGCCAGCAAAGCGCTGCTGCAGTGGCGCTTTGTGGGCGGTTTTAACCCTTTTTAGGCCGCTAGCAGGGGTTAAAACCGGCCGCTAGCGGCTGCAGACCGCCGTTAAAATGACGGTAAAGCGCCGCTAAAAATAGCGGCGCTTTAACGCTGACGCCCGCACCGCCCCAGTGTGAAAGGGGCCTTAAAGTAACAGTTTGTAAATGTTGAATACAGATCCTGAGCTGCCACACTTCCTGCTTATACAGTTGATATAAAGTCTACACACCCGTTAAAATGTCAGGTTTCTGCAATGTAAAAAAATGAGACAAAGATTAATCATAGCTGAACTTTTTTAACCTTTAATGTGACCTATAAACTGTACAACTCAGTTGAACACCAATATTTTAGGTGGAGGGAAGTAAAAATAAACTAAAATAATATGGTTGCATAAGTGTGCACACCCTTAAACTAAGACTTTGTTGAAGCATCTTTTGATTTTATTACCGCACTCAGTATTTTTGGGTATGAGTCTATCAGGATGGCACATTTCGTCGTGGTAATATTTGCCCACTCTTCTTTGAAAAAACACTCCAAATATGTCAGATTGAGAGGACGTCTCCTGTGCACAGCCCTCATCAGATCCCCTCACTGATTTTCTATCATATTCAGGTCTGGGCTCTGGCTGGGCCATTCCACAACTTTAATCTTCTGGTGAAGCCATTCCTTTGTTGATTTGGATGTATACTTTGGGTCGTTGTCATGCTGAAAGATGTTCCTCTTCATGCTCAGCTTTCTAGCAGAAGCCTGAAGGTATTGTGCCAATATTGACTGGTATTTAGAACTGTTCATAATTCCTTCTACCTCGACTAAGGCCCCTGTTCCAGCTGAAGAAAAACAGCTCCAAAGCATGATGCTGCCACCACCATGCTTCACTGGTGTTCTTTTGTAATGTGCAGTGTTTTTGTGCCAAACATATATTTTGGAATCATGGTCAAAAGTTCAACTTTGCCTTTTTGCAAAATTTAGCCAGGCTTGGATGACCTTCTTTGCAAGAAAAGGCTTCCGTCTTGCCACTCTACCCCATAGTCCAGACATATGAAGAATACTGGAGATTGTTGTCACATGTACCACACAGCCAGTACTTGCCAGATGTTCCTGCAGCTCCTATAATTATGCTGTAGGCCTCTTGGCAGCCTCCCTGACCATTTTTTTTCTTGTCTTTTCATAAATTTTGGAGGGACGTCCAGTTCTTTGTAATGTCCCTGTTGCGCTATATTTTCTCCAATTGATGACTGTCTTCACTGTGTTCCATGGTATATATAATGGCTTGGAAATTATTTTGTACCCTTCTCCTGACTGATACCTTTTAACAATGAGATTTCTCTGATGCTTTGGAAGTTCTCTGCGGATCATGGCTTTTGCTGTAGGATGCGACTAAGAAAGGAAATGTCAGGAAAGACCTACTAGAACAGCTGAACTTTATTTGGGGTTAATCAGAGGCAATTTAGATGATAGCAGTAGTGTACCGACTCCTATTTAATATGAGTTTGAATGTAATTGCTTAATTCTGAACATAGCTACATCCATAGTTACATAAGAATGTGTACACTGATGCAACCACATTATTTTATTTTTTATTTTTACTCCCCCCCCCCCCCCCAATAGATTTCAGTCTTGGGGGAGGGGGGTGTTTTTCGATTGAGTTGTACAGTTTATAGGTCACATTAAAGGTCTCATCACTAGAAAAGATCTGCCAGCTATAAGTGTGCAAGCACACTTACAGTAAAGCTGGCAGATCTTTCCTAGTGGCAGGACATGGCACAGCAATATGTGAGTACTACTCAGTTTGTATTTAAAATTGATTTTAATAAATGGAATTATGCTATGTCCATTTTGTGATCATCTTTACTTTCATGACCTGGAGCTCATAAGAGGATTTCCAAGCCATCAAGTGGACATACTTCCATTCTAAAGCCTTGTTGGCCCACCTTGGCATAAGCCTAGAGGGTTCACACCTAAGGGCGAGTGTGCACGCTGGGTGTTACAATATTGGCACAAGCACAGAGCACCTTACAACTCAATACTGGATGAACTTCACATGCACTTTATATTGATGATTGTTTAACAGCTTCTGGACAGCCCATTGTACATATACTGCGGAGCCAATCAGCGGGTCCGGTGGCCGCTGCGAACCACCAATCGTTCATATATAAACAAGGCACACTGCTAATCTGTCAGTAAGAAAAAGAGAGATCTTCTGGTTCAGCTAAGCTGAAACACGATTTTCCTCCAGTGTAACAATCCCCCTCCCCCAGTTAGAAAGCACCTCCCTAGGACAAACTTAACCCTTTTATCGCCACCCCTAGTGTTATACAGGGATCAGTGCATTTTTTTTTTTTTTTTTTTTTTTTTAGCACTGACCACTGTATTGGTCTCACTGATCCCCAAAAAGTGTCACTTTGGGTCAAGATTTGCCCGCTACAATGTCGCAGTCCCATTAAAAAAAAAAAATCACTGATCACCGCCATTAAAAAAAAAATGCCATAAATATATCCCATCGTTTATTGATTGGTTTCTAAAAGTTATTGTGCCTACAATTGCTTATTGGGATTTTTTTTAAATCAAATATATGTAGCAGAATACATATTGACCTAAACTGATGAAGATTTTTATTTATTTTTTAATTGGGAATGTTTTATAGCAGAAAGTAAGGAATATTGTGTTTTTTTTAAATGAAAAATTGCTGCTCTTTTCTTGTTTATAGCCCAAAAAATAAAAACCACAGGGGTGATCAAATACCACCAAAAGAAAGCTCTATTTGTGGGAAAAAAAAGGACACCAATTTTATTTGGGTACAGAGTTGCATGGCCACGCAATTGTCAGTGAAAGCAATACAGTGCCGTATAACACTTTTTTTTCACTAGCAACATGCTTCATTTCTAAAAATAATGGACTGCACATATATGATTTATCGATTTCACATTTATGAACTTTCTTTGATTTTGCATTGATGAATTATTTTGGTTGATTCTTGGATATTGATGAGGCTTTTACATGGTTTATGTATTTATGCACAGAGTTATTAATGCAATAGAGCATAGCACTTTATCTCACATCTACAGTGGTGTGAAAAAGTGTTTGCCCCCTTCCTCATTTCCTGTTCCTTTGCATGTTTGTCACACTTAAGTGTTTCGGAACATCAAACCAATTTAAACAATAGTCAAGGACAACACAAGTAAACACAAAATGCAATTTGTAAATTAAGGTGTTTATTATTAAAGGTGAAAAAAAATCCAAACCATCATGGCCCTGTGTGAAAAAGTGATTGCCCCCCTTGTTAAAACATACTATAACTGTGGTTGTCCACACCTGAGTTCAATTTCTATAGCCACACCCAGGCCTGATTATTGCCACACCTGTTCACAATCAAGGCATCACTTAAATAGGAGCTGCTTGACACAGTAAGGTCCACCAGAAGATCCTTAAAAGCTACACATCATGCCGAGACCCAAAGAAATTCAGGAACAATTGAGAAAGAAAGTAATTGAGATCTATCAGTCTGAAAAGGGTTATAAAGCCATTTCCAAAGCTTTGGGAATCCAGCGAACCACAGTGAGAGCCATTATCCACAAATGGCGAAGACATGGAACAGTGGTGAACCTTCCCAGGAGTGGCCGGCCGCCCAAAATTACCCCAAGAGCGCAGCGACGACTCATCCAAGAGGTCACAAAAGACCCCACAACAACGTCCAAGAAACTGCAGGCCTCACTTGCCTCAGTTAAGGTCAGCGTTCATGCCTCCACCATCAGGAAAAGACTGGGCAAAAATGGCCTGCATGGCAGAGTTCCAAGGAGAAAACCACTGCTGAGCAAAAAGAACATCAAAGCTCGTCTCAATTTCTCCACAACACATCTTGATGATCCCCAAGACTTTTGGGACAACATTCTGTGGACCGATGAGACAAAAGTGGAACTCTTTGGAAGGTGTGTGTCCAAGTATATCTGGCGTAGAAGGAACACTGCATTTCATAAAAAGAACATTATACCAACAGTAAAATATGGTGGTGGTAGTGTGATGGTCTGGGGCTGTTTTGCTGCTTCAGGACCTGGAAGACTTGCCGTGATAAAAGGAACTATGAATTCTGCTGTCTACCAAGAGATCCTGAAGGAGAATGTCCGACCATCTGTTCGTGTACTCAAGCTGAAACGAACTTGGGTTCTGCAGCAGGACAATGATCCCAAACACACCAGCAAGTCCACCACCGAATGGCTGAAGAAAAACAAAATGAAGACTTTGGAGTGGCCTAGCCAAAGTCCTGACCTGAATCCTATTGAGATGTTGTGGTATGACCTTAAAAAGGCCGTTCATGCTCGAAAACCCTCCAATGTAACTGAATTAGGACAATTCTGCAAAGATGAGTGGGCCAAAATTCCTCCAGGAAGCTGTAAAAGCCTCATTGCACGTTATCGCAAACGCTTGGTTGCAGTTGTTGCTGCTAAGGGTGGCCCAACCAGTTATTAGGTTTAGGGGGCAATCACTTTTTCACACAGGGCCATGATGGTTTGGATTTTTTTTCACCTTTAATAATAAACACCTTCATTTACAAATTGCATTTTGTGTTTACTTGTGTTGTCCTTGACTATTGTTTAAATTGGTTTGATGTTCCGAAACACTTAAGTGTGACAAACATGCAAAGGAACAGGAAATGAGGAAGGGGGCAAACACTTTTTCACACCACTGTATAAGCAGGAAGCGCGACAGTTCACTATTCTAAATTTTAGCACTAGGGCACATCACCTTAAGTCACCTTAAGTCTTGGTTCACACTGAGGCGGCTTCAAAGTTGCCCGAATCTGAAGCCGCCCCGCACAGCGTGACTTCCAAATGACTTCTGTAATAGAAGTCAACGCAAGCCTAAGTTGCCCCCAAGTAGTAAAGGAACCTTTTTCTAAGTCAGAGCGACTTAGTTGCTCCGATTAGACTGGTTCCACTGCACTGAATGGAGCGAGATTTGTCAGGTGGCTAAATCGCTTGACAGGTCACCCCAGTGTGAACAGAGCAGTGGGCAATCAGGCACCTGATACTACCCACACGCACAAAAGTTGTACTCCCCCCCCCCCCCCAACACCTTTTTTTTCTCTATCCCCATTATGCGGACAGCTCCTCTCCCCCTAGACTACCATAGCCCCTGGGTCTAAAGGCTCTGGCATAACACACTGACCCCTGGCCTCGGCTTGAGGGTCAGTGTCAGTTTATAATCTATATCCTTATGTTTTATTTTGTATTTTCACGTGAACTTTTATCTTATGCTTCATGTCCAAATCCCCTGCGTGGGAACTTGTTATCTGGTATTCCCCCTTTTTATATATCAATAAAAAACATTGTACCAGAATTTTTTTTCACTTAGTCAGTCTTTAACCATTTTGCACAAGAGACATTTATAATCAGACATGTAGCATAAATGACTGGCTGATTAAATCTAAGGCAGATCGTACATTGAACAACTTTCTTTCCTTGAACCATGGGTTGAAGTTAAGGAAATTGCTAGATTCCCCCCATCAACACAGAAGAATCCCTCTTGTGAAGCCTATTGTATTCTGACAGTGGGAGGTTTCCCAGCCGCCAGAGTACTATGATCATTGCTGGCGGCTATAGCTGTCAGCAGTTATCGCATGAGAAAAATCTGACAAGCTGGTTGTCAATTGATGGATTGACTTCAGTACAGCCAGCTCGCCCAATCATGGATCGAAATTTAGTCTGTTTTATGCTAAACCAGCTCAATCTCTATCCAGCTATGAATGGCCTAAATTGACTACTAATACTACTTTTCACTACCAATGTGACTCCCAGCTCTGGCCTCAATCCATGCAAATAGTCCCACACAACCTCCTCTCTAAAGCCTTGTACACAATTTTTTTTATTTTCATTCAATCTAGCGGGCAGGAAACGTAAAAAATAAAAACCCTGAAGATCTCAGGAGGAGCTGTTGTACCAACTATGCAATGTTAGTAAAGCAATCTTTGGCTGAGAGCACTGATCAGATGCAGATCAGCAGACATTTTTTGGTCATGCCCCTTCGACAGAAACCGACTGACTTCTGTTGAACTGGCTGCTGTACACGCGGGCCGAATTTCAGCTGGTTTCTATTGAACCGGTCGATGCCGCATGATATTCGACCCATGTGTGCGGCGCTTTAGGCCACAGTCACAGGTTTATTTCCTCATGCAGGGTTAAAGCGATTGTAAACGATCACCTTGTAAAACAACCCATGTAGTTAAAGTAAAGTTAAAGTCCACACACTAAAATTCCAGCATCTACAGACATACACGATCTAACACAAACTTAACTAGCCCTGTTTGATTCCTGATGAAGACATGTGACAGTGGCGATACGCGTTGGACAGAGGACACCGGAAGTGACTTTCACGGCGCAAGCTCGCTGTTCGTTTGGAATACATTACATACACTGTTTTTATCTGAATGTGAGTACCTGACCGTTTACTTTATGTTGAATAAACACACTTAGTTTTAAACATACTACACCAGAAGAGCCTCTTCTGTATTTCGCTACCCTATTTTTTGGTTTGATCTACCTGGAGCGGTTACCTCGCTGTCCACCTATCCCACTAGAAAACCACTCCGGAGGAACGAATGGGAGACCCCCTTCCTGCCCCAGAGTGAGCCCATTGTTTTCTTTGAATGCTGCTTACCTTGCAGCAGTAAGGTAATAAGCTAGTACACCTGCGGGTGTAATTTACCCCGAAGATTATTTTAAAGTCACGTCACTTGTTGATGTTATTTGGCATCTTATGGTCTGCACTCTGCACCTTTTCTCTGTTGGAAGATTGCATTACCTCCGGACTGAGTTGCATTTGTACCTTTCATATATGTGAACATTGAGGTAGTTCTATTTACCATTTATTTGTTTTCCTATTGTGACTTTTTTTGTATTTATTGACTATAGTCACTTCCATTTGCACTTTTATCTATCCGAATACTATTGCATTGATTGTGACTCTCTTAGTATTTATACATCAAAGTCACTTTATTTGCAAATTTGCATGTTATGCATCACCTGTTCACAATTTTATCTCTTGGCAAATCTGTTTGATGTATAGTGTCATTTTAATTCCAGCACTGTAATTTTACATTTTCTATTGGAGCCCAACACCATCTTTTGATTTTTTCTAGAAGAAATCAATATACATACCTTTTTTGAAGCCGATCCAACCCCTCACGCTGAGCTGTCAGCCGTGGCTTCGATGTGGAGGAGGGTGCAGAGGACACATCTGACAACGGAAGCCCCATAGTAAGTCTATAGGTGACGTCACTTCCCATTCATTTCATAGCCATTGTCGGCTGTGTCCTCTGCACAGCTTCCGCCGCTGGAGATTGGGTCAGATCTGCTTCAAAAAAGATATGTATTCCGATTTCTTCTTTACAGGGTTAGATAGGTTAGTGTTAGATTGTGGATGTCTGTAGATGCAGGGATTTTTGTTTTTTAGGTGGGCTTACACTTTAAAAATAGAAGTGAAAGGCAAAACATTGGTGTAAAGATATAAAAAAATATATATATAAATGCCTTTTTGTTTCTCTTTTTTTTTTTTTTTTTTTTTATTAAAGTGATCACATTCCTCATGTTCCCTCTGTTCTCAGTTGCATAAGATCTGGGGGGATGAGAAGCAGTAGCACTTAACTTCCCAGTGAATGTCTGTGCAGGGGAAAGGGTGTTTCAGGACAAGTCTGATCATTGGAGGAGAGCAAACCGAGTTCCCAGCACAGCAAAAGAAATGACCACATGCTTCTTAGTGTGGTCAGTTTTTAACGGAAAAGCAAAGGGACTGACGAACACCAGGGATTTCACACAAAGGAAGCAAAACAAAGGGCACAGGATACTTTCTCATACAAGTACATGGTACAGCAGGCACATATCAGGAATATGAAATGTTGCGTTTACATATTCTTGAACCACTTACTGACTGCCCGCCATCGTAATACTTTGGTAATTTGACGTTAAATACCATTGTTATGGCAGCAGATAGCGGACATAACCCCAGTATTTTTAAAAACGGCAGATGGCCCTCTTTCAAATAAAAATGGTCCCTGTGGCGGATTTTCCACAAGATCACTTTCATCTGGGGCGGGAGAGGGCCTCCTGCCGCGTAACGGTCATCTCCGCCGCTTACCGAAGTGGTCAGAGGCGACGGAGACGATCGGGTCCTTTCCCCTATGAGGCTGGAATTTGAGTGAGGGAAAGATGGTCCCCACTCGGCTCCATACCATTGGACGACGAAAGCGATGTCAAACGTCACTTCCACCCAATGGTCTTCAAGGGGAAAAAGAAAATGTATTGAAAAAAAAAAAAGAGACTCATTTCTTTTTTATTGCATTTTAATGGAAATAGGAGATCCTGAGGTCTTCTTGACTCCAGATCTCACATTAAAGAGGTCCTGTCATGTTTTTTTTCTATTACAATGGATGTTTACATTTCTTGTAATAGGAATAAAAGTGACCCAAAAATAAAAAAATTAATGGACAGTATAAAATAAATAATAAAAAAATGTAAATCAATAAGAAAAAATAAAATAAATGTAAAGCGCTGCGTCCCTCCGAGCTCACGTGCAGAAGCGAATACATACGTAAATTGCGTCCGCATATGAAAACGGTGTTCAAACCACACATGTGAGGTTTTTCAGCGATCGTTAGAGCGAGAGCAATAATTCTAGCCTAGACCACTGTAACTCAAAACTGCTAACCTGTAGACATTTTTATAAAGTCACCAATGGAGATTTTTAAGTGCCAAAGTCTGTTCCCATTCTACGAGCAGGCGCAATTTTGAAGCATGACATGTTGTGTATCAATTTACTTGGCATAACATTATCTTTCATAATGTAGAAAGCAATTGGGCTAACTGTACTGCTGTCTTATTTTTTAATTAAAAAAAGTGTATTCTTTCCCAAAAAAATTGCACTTGTAAGACCGTTGCACAAATACGGTGTGACAAAGTATTGCAACAACCACCATTTTATTCCCTAGGGTGTCTGGAAAAAAAAAAAATATATATATATATAATGTTTGGGAGTTACAAGTAATTTTTTAGCAAAACTTTTTAAACTTGTAAACAGATCTGAAAAAGAGGCTTGATCCTTAGATAGCTAAAAGCCCTGCACTGTACGTGATACCAAGAGACCACCCACAGCCTAGAGTTTGAGCACACCCTGCTAGAACCAGGAATAAGGCAGGTAAATACAGCTTATACCTATGCCCCTAAAAAACACAAACATATATCCATGGAGATATTTTGTCTAATTACTTGAGTTGAGCTTTAAAACAGCCACTCATGGTCTCCAATGGAAGCCCATGTGACAATGGAGAAACACAATGGGAGACGGGAACTGAGTGTTGTCACCCTATAACAGGAAGTACCTGAACAAGGACACTCATGGCAGGAACACCAGGGGTCTTAAAAGCGGAACTCCACCCAAAAGGGGACGCCCCGCATGTCTGCCTCCTCCCTCCCTCTGCTGCCACACTTGGTATCTTTTGGGGGTAGCGGGTACCTGGTTTTGACAGGTATCAGCTCCCACATCCAGCAAAGGGGGCTGTAAGTCCCCTCTCCACCCACAGATGGTCCATTCACAGAGCGCAGTGCGATTCGCAGTAGGAAACCAGTTTCTCCATTGCCAAGATGGCGGTGCCAGCACTGAGAGCCAATTCAAGTACCGGCTCGGGTAAAGACACCGCTGGATGCCTGGACAGGCAAGTATCCTAAAAGATAAGTATAAGAAAGTATTCCTGTGCCTAATATCCTAAAAGAAAGTCAGCAGCTACAGTACTTGTAGCTGCTGACTTTAAAGTGGTTGTAAACCCTTACAAACCACTTTGACCTACAGGTAAGCCTAGATTAAGGCTTAACTGTAGGTCCAAGAAATATCTCCTAAACCTACACGGTTTAGGAGATATTTGCCGAAAGACAGCGGCGCGCAGTCGCACTGAGCACGCTGCAGTTAGTGGTGATATGCCGCGAGTGGCGGCTCCCGTGCGCATGCGCGGGAGTGACGTCATTGTGGCTCCGACGAATGACAGCGCCGGAGCAGCGAGACCCACCATGAAGATGGAGGCTCTGGACTTCAGGGGACAGCGGTGACTTCGCTGGCTCCTGTGTCAGGTAAGTGACACATAATGGACTACTATGCGATGCATAGTAGTCCATTATACTTTACCTTTGCAGGGAATCAAAGAGGAAGTAAACCCATCAGGCGCATTTGCCGTAGACAGCGGCGCGCAGGCGCACTGAGCGCGGCATTTCCAAGAATGGAGCTGCCGCGCGTGTCGATTCCCGTGCGCATGCGCGGGAGTGACGTCATCGCGGCTTCGCCGTATGATAGCGGCGGAGCTGTGAGACGCTACCAGCAAGATGGATGCGGCGGACTACAGGGGACAGCGGCGACTTCGCTGGCTCCTGTGTCAGGTAAGTGACACATAATGGGCTACTATGCGATGCATAGTAGTCCATTATGCTTTGCCTTTGCAGGGAATGAAAGAGGAAGTAAACCCATCAGGGTTTACTTCCTCTTTAACATGTTAAATTATTTATATGACATTTTAGTAAGTGGGTTTACATATATGTTAAATATGTGAGCACAAATTTTAGAAGTGCTTGTGGCTTACATTAAGCCATCACTAAGGTGTCCAAACACCGTAGGCGTCCAAACTACCCCCACACCTCTGGCTCTTACAGGGTCAAACCAGAGCAATCTTGAAATATGATTTGATTTGAAGCGGCTAATGCTTCAATATTGCAGGCTGGACACAGGAAAAGCCAGCCACTGCCTCCCCCTCCCCCCAAGTCCCAGCGAGAAGCATCATGCCCTATAACAATAGTTCAAAGCAAAAGCTCCATTGTGCAGCAGCTCTGATTGTTCCGTCAGCTGACCTCTGCAGAAGGGGAATTGCTAACCACCACTGCCCGTTCCTCGGCCTGACAAATGAATGATCTCAGCACACCATCCACTTTCAGCAGAGCTGCCTCTAAGTCCAGGTGCTCAGACACAGGGGCCCGGTGTGACATCTCAGATCAAGATGAATTGGCACAAACTCCTGATCCGAGATTGTTTTATACCATTTAATTTAGTTTCTTCCCCTGCTTGGATGAGCACAGCTCTGGTTATGGATTTCTATTCTAATGTAGTGGAGCAGGCACTGAAAGAAGCCAATGAAGCAGATGCTGGAGTAGGGGGGACTGCAGGGATACTGATCAATAGGAGAGGCACTGACCCTGTGCGCTCTGACTCCACTACAACCACCGCTCCAGCTCGGAGGGAGAACACATGTGCGCCTTCCAGTAGGAAATGAAACAGCAGGCACACTTGCCGCTGAACTTCTTCCTGCTGCTCGCCTCGCACTTTTGGCTTAACTGTTACAATATTTATGTCTGCTGAAAACAGAGATAAGTAAACAGCAGCATAGCTTGGCCTCTGTTTAAAAGGAACCTATAATGGCTTTTTTTTTTTTTTTACGTGTACAAGTATTGAAGTGGATTAGATCATTTATAATTATATGTATAAAACATATATCCAAAAAATAAACATCTATTTAAGGGTGCTTCCATGACACTCCACATGCAAAATTGCCAGGCTTTCTATTAAAAAAGACATTACTGCCCTCATGTACTGACTGGTTAAAGAGACAGTACAGTGCATTTTCAGCATGCACATATTTAGCCAGACCGCTGCTCACACACACAGAGCACAGCAGTTCAGGTCTTCAGCAGTCCAACATACCCCTTGCACATCACTGCAACAATGCTGCTTAGGTGTTGACTGGAGTACTGTTCAGAAGGGTGTGTCGGGCTGCTGAATACCTGAACTGATGTGCTCTGCGTGTGAGAGCAGCGGTCTGACTGTTAGAGATTTGTCCAGCTCTGGTCAGGCATTGCTCAATACAATGCTGATCAAAAACTGTTCAGTTCCAGCCTCATTCCAGCAGCCAGGATTTTACTGTGTCTCTTCTTACAGTTCAGTTTAACGATGGTGGGTAGCAGCCTGGTGGGAATCTAAGCACCAGCCTTTGAACAGGCTGGCAACTGTGTCTTCAAACCAGCCACCTGGGAGCAAAAGCTATAATACAGAAGAAGCTTCTTCTCATTGAACTGGATTGCCTTCTCTCGTCTCCTGCCTTCTTCGTGCTGAACAAGACTGTCTGACTACTTTGGCTTGCTGCCTGCCAAGACCTCTGCCTGACTACTCTATCGTCCAGCCAAGTTTACTGCTTGCTCATTGCCGACCTGGACTGTCGGACTACTCTATGCTTGCTGCCTGGCAACAGCTCTGCCTAAACCTGACCACTCTATCATCCAGCCTCGTTTACTGATTACGTGTTGTTTACCTGCACTGTTTGACTACCCTATGGATGCTGCCTTCCAAGACAGCTCCCTGAACTTGATTACTGTATCATCCAACCTAGTTTATGGATCGCCCTCGTTGCTGACCTGGACTGCCAAACCACTCTCTGCTTTCTGCCTGCCAACACCTCTGCCTAAATTTGACTACTCTAACATTCACCCTTGTTTAGTGCTTACTTGTTGCCTACCTGCACTGTCTGACTACCTTCTGCTTGCTGCCTGCCAAGGCCCTTCACTTGATCACAAATACGTTGGTGGAGGGATCCTGATGGAAGTGACCTGCTACCAGCAAGAAACAAAACCATCCCTGCCATCAGAAGCTTTACTGAAAACCAGCTGGAGCTTAGACTCCACACCTTGGGTGAACACCAAGCTATCCAGTGTTCACCATTACAGGACAGTTCCCCTACGGTGTTAAAGGAGAAGTCCAGTCAAAACTTATTTGGCTGGGCTTCTCCTATGGTTCACAGGTGTACAAATCATTTACACTCCTGTGACCCATTTTCAGCAGAGAGCGTGCTGAACTCCGTTCTCTGCTGACATCACAAATATCAGTCCAGGCACCGCGTCATCGTGACAAAGTCTGGATCCGCCAGGTGCTGATGGACAGGTGGACTGACACCTGTGTCAGTGAGCCACTCAGAGCCAGAGACAGTCCGCTCTTCCGCCTCCACAGCTCAGCGATCCAATGAGTGCAGAGGGAGATGAGCAGAGAGCTGTGACTGACAGTCTGCAGCTCTCTACCCACAGAGTTCTGAAAACTGAGCCATCAGCGGTGTTTGAGCGCTCAGTTTTCAGCGAAGAGGCGCTGGGGGAAAGATGCAGCATCGAACCGAGTCGTTCAGCCCTGTCTTTATAAAAGCTACCCGCATAATCTTTATATCAGATTGTAACGTTCCCATCATGACAATCTCGCTATTGTAATATAACAGGAGTAACCAACTAAGACTCCACAAACTGTTGCAAACATGCAAGTGGCCTACTGGGGAATTTCCATCTATTCATTTTCCCAAACTCTAAGGCTCCATGCACACTGAAGCTGATAAACTGCAGTTTATTGGCGTTTGGGCGTTTTTTGTAAAAGCCCATAAACTCCACTCTATGTTAGCCTATGTGTCCATGCACACATGGACGTTTTTCAGCTTTAATGAGCAGTGGAGTTTATGGGCTTTTTTCTGAACGCCAGAAATTCGCGTTCAAAGTGCCGTTTTTCAGCGGCAAAAAACGACAAACGCTCATTAACGCTCGTTCATTATTGTTCGGCATTCTATTTTTCAATGCATTGTGGGATTTTTGGAGTGTCCTCTGTGTATTTTTATAAAAAACGCCCATTAACGCTAACACTGTAAAACGCTCATTAACGCTCATTAACGCTAGTATAAAACGCTGTTAAAAGCAGGTTTTTCAACCAGCGTTTTCTGCCAGCAATCTGGCGTCCAGAAATAGCTTTTTTGAGCTTCAGTGTGCATGGAGCCTAAAACAAAAGTTTATTTATGTATTATGCATTGTTTACTTTTTTTTTTAGACTTTAGTTACCCTTCAAAGTCATTTTTAAAAAAGGATGTAATCGGCAGTAACAGAGTGTGATAGTGTGAGGCCCTGCCATGGTGTGAGATTAGAAAACGGTTGGAAAGTTTGCATGTGGGCAGCATGTTAGACTCCAAAGTATAGATTATGAGTGGAGAAAACTGTATTTACAGCTTTCTCCAGATTTTGGTATTCTTGGATTGGGCGTCTGGGTTTTGTGGTAAACCAGCACAGTGTGTCTCCAGTTGCACACAGCCCTTATAATGATGATCTTGAGACCTCAGGGCAGTTGCTGACGCTAGGAGTCAGGCCCCTATCAGGAAACCTGGTTGTTCCTACCAGAGACTGTATCTCTTGTGAAGGGAAATTTTTGCCCAAAGGACTGGCAAAGTTGGGACAGATACGCGGACCTGATATACCAAGAGAGGGCCTAGGAGGTCGAGCAAGCTGAGACGGCTAAGGATTCTGGGGGGCTGGAAGAAGTCTGGAGGTCTCTGAAAGCATGAGCAAACCCGGAGCGGGTTGAAGAACCTTTTTGGAAGCCAGGAGTGGGCCCATGCAACAAGGTAAGAAAATTGAGACTGAGTGTGCCTCAAGAGCCAGGTAGCTTAGTATTTTTCGTTAGATTTGTTTGTTGGAGAAGAACCCCTGCAAGGGCAATCCATATGTGTTGGACTTTTACTTTACCTTTCATTTCATAAAAGTGGGCTACCAGGTCCTTAACTATAGTTCCGGTCTGACGTGTACCCGCTTGACAAAACCACATCTACAACAAGAGTTAAACATCCCCCAATCATAAGGGCTAAAAATGTACTGAGCTACAAATATTATAATATTGGTAATAAAGAAGTAAACCTCAAGTTATAAGGTGGCCCTACAGTCATTGTACAAAAATGAAAAAAAATGTTGATGAAAAATCATTTCGATTTTGAACAACATTTATATTTTATTTCTATTGGTTTCATCGGCATAGATCCTTTAGTATTACACTTTAAATAATATCTTTCCTTCAGTCCTTCACCACTCTGTCCAGCGACAGGAGCTGAAATACCTGTACTTCTGGGTATAGAGTAACATGTGAGAAAGGTGGGCCAATCAGCGCTGTCACACAGGGACCCTGTTGAACCATAACTTACAGTACAGAGGGATCTTCTTCACTCCAGGCAGCAGAACAAAAAGAAGGTAAATATATGTTGCTAAGGTGGCCTAACTTAGGCTACGTTCACACTTGTGCATGTCAGGAATGCAAGCAAAACCGTGTGCTTTCCTGACAAACAGAGAATTGTACTGCCCTTTAGCCGACGAGCAATGTACCATTAATTTTTATTAGCGCCCCCATGGGTCTGTTAACACACGAGCAAAACCATGCATATCAATGTAGCATGATTTTGCAAGAGTCAAGGGCATCTTTTGCATGTTTCTCATGCGTACAGCAGCCCATTGAGATGAAATAGCTGCCCTACATGCGAGGCGCAGGAACACGCACAATCCGTCACACCTGCATGGTGTGAACAGAGCCTTATAGAGAACTTGTTGCTTTTTCCCAAAGGCAAAGCACAGATTCACTTCTATATATATATTAAATGTAAATAAATAAAAAAAAAAAACACGAAAGATTTGTTTTAAATACAACGTCGAAACGTTATTTATAGCATATTTTCAAAATTCAGCAGGTAATACAATGTCAACAGTTTATATGGCACTTTGCCTACACTTTAAACTGAACCCGACAAGCCCTTAAAAGCATCTAAATTCACGATGATCTAATAATGACACCGTGTGGTACCTGCAAGTGCTTGTGTTAAAGGTAATGCATAGTGTTCAAATGTTCATACCAAACATTTCTGTAATGCAAGTATGAAATATTGGTTATGAATATTATGTCTTCTGATACCCAGTTAGCAGGTGGCACAGTAGAATCTCACACTTTCTTTATACCGACTGTTGTAAAAAGCCTGCTACAGAGATCAGTAGCTCAAGTGACTAAATCGACTCCTTCCCCGCTCTCCCCTTTCCTAGCTTGCAGCATACCTGAAGGGAAACAACTCCTGTTTTTTCTCTCTTAAGAAAACCCCTAAATGGTCTGGTAATCCTAGGCCAATGATACTTATTGTATTAAATGTTTATTTGTCCCTCTTTTTATCATCAAGCTGCCTATGAACAGCCCAATCCAGTCCTTATATACGTTCCTGATAAAGCATTAAGTGACCCATTGTCAGGGCTGGGCCCAGCTCTTCCTTCTCTGAGCTGGGTGCTCAGCTGTCGGCTAATTGCCAGCTCCCATCTCTCCACAGTTACTCAGCTGTTGATATCTTGCTCGTCAGTCCTGCCTACTTAAGCCATCCAGTCCAGAGGAGCTCTGCCTTCACCTTGGTCAACATCACAGAAACTATCTCCTGTGATACTGTTCAAGACTTGATTTGCTGACATCCTTTCTGGTTCCAGATCTAGCTTTCTGTTCCACTACATTGATCCCTGATTTCTGGCTTAGCTGACTATCCTTTCTGGTTACTGAACTTTGGCTATGTTTTGACTACGTTTGTTCTTTTACTTTTATTATTAAACAAGTGTGACTTAAATGTACTTCTGTCTCTGGCTGATTTCATGGTTTCTGACACCCTTATACATCTTTGAAATCTCTAATGCCGCGTACACACGATCGGAATTCCGACCAGAAAAAGACCGATGAGAGCTTTTCATCGGAAAATGCGACCGTGTGTATGCTCCATCAGAATTTAGCTGCCCGAATTTCCGCCAGCCAAAAATTTATAGCATGTTCTCAATTTTTGACGGAAAAACTTTCTATCAGTGATTCCGATCGTGTGTATGCAATTCCGACACGCCAAAAATCACGCATGCTCAGATTCAACTACGAGACAGAAGCTATTGGCTACTGGCTATTGAACTTCCTTTTTCTAGTCACGTCGTACGTGTTGTACGTCACCGCGTTATAAATAATCAGAATTTGATGTGACCGTGTGTAGGCAAGACAGCTTGAGCCGAATTCCGGCGGGAAAACCATCAGAGCTTTTTCCGTTGAGAATTCCGATCGTGTGTACGCGGCATAAGACTTGCCCAGGAAAGGGAAAGAAGGTGGTGATTGTGAAAGAGCTGCTGCAGTCCGTCAGTTGGTTTGACCTACTTCTGTTCATTGTTGTAGGAAAGCAATCCATAGAAGACGTAGTATATTGGGCCTCAACTTTTGCCAAAGCTGACGCCAAGCCACAATCCTCAACTCTGCGGTGCCAAGCCTTCAGTCGCTAGCACGGATGGCAGTATTAAATGCATAAATAACTGGGGGCCACAAATGAAACCACATAATAACCATGAAGTAAAAGCCCTTCGTACAGTTACATGTGCACATTATAATAGAGGTACAGACTATCCACTACTGAGAACAATTTCTGCAATGTGACTAAAGAAAGGGGAAAAAAAAAAAAAGACTAGGCTACAATTTCATTTGTCTGATGAAAATGTGGTATTTTCTCCCAGTGACTCGCCTTCATTTAATCATGCTAAAGGGCGACAGAGAGATCCATTTTCTTGACAGAACGGTTGATCACCCTATCACAGGCAGAAAATTAATAACTTGAAATAGCCTTATGTGAAAAACAAAAAGCCAGACGGATGAAAAGAGAAAACGTTCTGCATTTAGACAGATGCGGTCAACGAAAAACTCTCCAAAAGCAGGGCAGCCATTCCTGGATTTTTTTTTTTTCTTTTTTAAAAGTGCAACTGAAGCTTTTTCTTTCTATCGAATTGAGTTTTGCTTGACAGAATTTGGAACGTTCTCGCTGCAACCTTTCTACAATAAACCTGAGAAATCTTTAAAAAGTTGTAACCCACAGTATCCAATAGGAAAACAGAAATCACTCGAATTACTGTGTTGATTAAATGTTCCGTGTTACTGCACATCATTTTACAATATGCTACTAAAGTAAACCTGCCCGACATACAAGAGATGCCTCCCTTAGGGCTCTTTTAGATGGGTTGACTGAATGGCGATAAAAACAGGAGGCTTATACACACAGAGAATGTTTTTTTTGTTGGAAATTCCGACCGTGTGTAGGCTCCATCCCACATTTTTCATCAGAATTTCCATCGCACAAAATTTGAGATCTGGTTCTTAAATTTTCCGACAACAAAATCCATCAGAAATTTCCGATCGTGTGTACACAATTCCGACGCACAAAGTTCCACACATTCTCGGAATCAAGCAGAAGAGCCGCACTGGCTATTGAAACTCATTTTTCCTTGGCTCGACGTACGTGTTGTACGTCACTGCGTTCTTGACGTTCACAATTTCCGACCAACTTTGAGTGACCGTGTGTATGCAAGACAAGTTTGAGCCAACGTCCGTTGGAAAAAATCCATGGATTTTGTTGTCGCAATGTCCGATCAATGTGCGATCATGTGTATGTGGCATAAGACCCATGGCCGCTCACCTAAATGATAAAAATACAGCCAGACAGGTGCATAGTTTGACAGGTGGCACCACCTTCCATTGGGAAAAGCATTGAGCAAGTGGAATCCACAAGAAAGAGACACCCGTGTGAAAGGGGCCTAAGACAGCACCAGGGAACGGAGCCACCTAAGAAAAAGAAACCTAGGGGAGCAGAAAAGACGAAGAACCAGACCCAGTAAATACCCAGGTCAACTGCCTTAATGGTAACAGTATTAAAAGTCTTTATAGTCTTTAATATTACCTTAATGCTTTTTTTGCATTACTACTATTCCTTCATAATGGTTTTAAAAAAAAAAAAAAACACGAATGCAATAAGTTAAAGGTTGGGTGAAAGGTTTAGCATAGAGCAACACTTCTGGTATTTAAATAGCAATTTTTTAATAGAGGTCCATACACAGACCAAAAAGAGGGCCAACTAAGGAAGAAAGAAAGGAAGAGAACTTAAGTAATTCGTTTGAACTCTTCCTAGGAAAGAAAGTGTGTACAGCGCATGCGCGGCCTTGCTTAGATTTTGAAAGTGGTTGTCCAACTTCATCAGCAATGTCTCGCTAGAGGGATTTTCAAACAGACATAAAAAAGCAGCCGTCATGTGTTGCATGCTTTTAGGCTAAAGTTTTAACATTTTAAAAATGGTTGGTTCGTTTTGAATGGCGCAACTTTTAAAAAAAATTATTTGACAATTTTTGATTCTTTTTTTGTTACCCAGCATAACACACAATTCCTTTGCGGTATTTTCTGTAGCTCTGATTAAGATGTGTAACTAAACACCTAAAACGGATAGAAAACTATGCTCAATGCATCGAGTGTTTAAGTCCCCAACCAATGAGATCAATAGCGTGTTTTTCTATTCAAGGTGAGGCCAAATAAACTTGTCTAGATCCTTGAGAAATAGACTCGCGGTGCACTCAGAGTGCTAAGTGCTTTTCCGCCGTGAGATCTATCATTAAATAATCATTAACCGTCATTCAGTCCACAGTACCAACCTGCCGTATACACTTGCTCACTATGCCATTAGGATAGACTAAAGAGGGCTCATTAACGCTACGGGTGCTGCATGGAGCAGTACGATTAACAGAGCGCACCACTAGCAAGGATACACTATGCAGGTGGGCTGCACAGACCTGACTGGCCAAAGGGGAAAGAACCAAAAGCAGAAAGTCCGGATTTTCTTTTATTCCAACTTTTATGACATGCAGATCCAACAGGTTTCATGAGCTCAAAGTGCTCCCCTTCGTCAGAGCTTGGTACTGTATATTAATCACCTCTAATGTCTACGCAAAGAGAACCTGTCACAAGAAATTTACCCTTTTTTTTTTGTAAATGACTAGGGGAATGAGTAGGTATACCATATACTCAATTAAATGGGGAGGGGCTGTATCTGGGGGCCCTCTTAATACTAAAGGGGTTTCCAGATTCCGATAAATGGCCTGGTGTGGATTTCCTAGGGACGTCATGCGTTTTGTTTTTCATGAGGTAACCCCTTAAAATGCATACCAGACTCAAGAAATCTGGTATGCATTTTTGGGAAGAGGGGTCCTTTTTTTTTTTTTTTTATTATTCTTTTTGACATTTCAAGTGACATTTACATAAAAATAAATAAAAAACAAACAAAACCGTATGAATTACCAGCAAATTACATTCATTGCCAGCTTCTTTATAAAAAAAAAAAAAAAAAAAAAGCATAGAAACCCCTCCAAAAGGTCCCCTGAAATATATAGAAGACTGGGGGGGTTGCGTGCTTTAAAAAAAATATATATTTTACAAAGAAGCTGGCAATGACAGCTGTCAGTAATTTGCCTACAATTTAAAGCGGAGGTCCACCCTAAAGTGGACCTTCCGCTCATTGGAATCCTCCCCCCCTCCGGCGCCACAATTGGCACCTTTCAGGGGGGAGGGGGTGCAGGTACCTGTACAGTACAGGTATCTGCACCCACTTCCGGCATAGATTCTGCAGAAGGTATGCCCCTTTCCACAGAATCTACGCCCCTTTCCGAAAGTCCCCCGCTGCCTGCTGGGAAACACATGGATCCCAGAGACAGCGGGTCCATCCTTATTGCGCAGCGCAACTCGCGCATGCGCAGTAGGGAACCGGGAAATGAAGCCGAAAGGCTCCACTTCCTGATTCCCATACCCAAGATGGCGGCGGTGGCAGCACCCGAGAGACGATCGAGAGATCGGCTTCGGGTGCCGACATCGCGGGCGCACTGGGCGGGTAAGTGTCACTATTTTAAAAGTCAAAGTTAAAAAAAAAACGGCGGACTCCCGCTTTAAAAACCGATGCCTCCGTGCATATTAGACCAGAAAATGGGCATTTTTAGAGTGACAGATGCAGTTTCCATAGATTTCAATGGGGTCCCAGTTTGGTGAATCCCCGATGAACCAAACCCGGGGCTGTTTCGGCTCTTCACTGCCATTGAGGAAATGTAGCAGCCGAAAATAAAGCAGGGGAAATCTTTGGATTGAAGGTAAATATTGCAGTAAAAGCTACTTTTGTCATTTTATCTCGTAATGGGCTATTTCTTTCTTTCTTACTATTTTTGGCTGGAGTTCTGTTTTAAGCAGGGGGTTCACGAGTCTCCAGACACACTGCACTCCCTAGTGTCTCAACGGGTGTGCACAAGGGAGGAAGGGTAACGGCAGATCTCCCTCTAGTGGCTAATCTACAAATCTCTATATTTAATACAACAAAAACACGGGGCAGCAAAATGTATAAACATGTTAGCCGTTAGCCACTTGAGCTCTGGAAGATTTACCCCCCATTCCGGAGAAGGCAATTTTTTTGCGATACTGCACTGTGTTACTTTAACTGACAACTGCATGGTTGTGCGGCGCTCTACTCAAATAAAATGTATGTCATTTGTTTTCCCACAAATAGAGCTTTCTTTTGGTGGTTTTTGATCACCTCTGCGGTTTTTGTTTTTTTGCGCGATAAACAACAACAAAAGAAAAAGACAATTTTGAAAAAGAACAAAAAAATTATTTTGTTTTACTTTCTGCTATAAAAGATATCCAATAAAAATGTTTTAAAAAAAAATACATTTTATTCATCAGTTTAGGCCAATGTGTATTCTGCTACATATTTTTGGTAAAAAAAAAAAAAAAAAAGAATAAGCGTATATTGATTGGTTTGCGCAAAAGTTATAGCGTCTACTATGGGATATTTTTTTTATTTTTATCAGTAATGGCAGTGATCAATGACTTATAGAAGGACTGTGATATTGTGGCAGACAGTCAGGACACTAACTTTCTGGGGGCCGGTGACACTAATACAGTGATCAGTGCTTAAAAAATATGCACTGTCACTGTATTAATGACACTGGCTGGGAAGGGGTTAACCTCTGGGGCAATCAAAGGTTTAATGGTGTGCCTATGCTGTGTTTTATTACTGTGGGGGGCGGGGTGCTTAGCAGAGACACAGGATCCATGCCTTCTGTGGTCACAGAACGGTGAACTTCCTTGTTTACATAGGCAGACTGTCGTTCTTGTGATATCAAAAATGAAACCTATAAACAAATGTATAGGAAAAAATTTGCGCCGCTAATGGACAATGATCAAAATAACTCAATACAATATCATCCAGTAAATAAACATATATCACCCAGTGACATGTGACATAACCAAATAGTCCATAATAAACTAAAATCAAATGTTGAATGAGATGAAAGTTCCATATTTTCAAATCTTTATCTTCCACCACACCAGCGTGCCTGTGAGACCTTTCCCTCTGAAAAACGCCCTCACCAAATAATATTGCCTCCCACTCTCGTATTCGGCTACAGCGCAATTGAACTACACCTGGGTTAAAAACGACCATCCACTGCATCCAAGTGATAAATCAAGATCTCTCCATATGTGAAAAATAAAATAAGAAAGTGCTCACATCCACACTTCAATGTTTAAACTCACATTTCAATCAATAGAAAATTGCATCAAATGATAAACCACAGCAAACAAATAACAAATGGCTCGGTGGTGCACTGCGGCGGACCTGAAATAAAAGCTGGTATTGAATCTCTCACCCACTCCACAGTCCCTGCTCACGGTTTCAGTGTATGGTTAACAGCGAGCAGCGTCTCACATCAGTCAGATTGATTGCCGTGTAGCCACTTCCCCAACATGTTTCGTCACTATGACTTCTTCATGGGATTGGCTACACGGCCCTTCAATCCTTTTGTATTCTTCCCTCTGCTGGTCATGTGACTAAGTCATGTGACTATCGGTATCGTGAATGCGCACAAACAGTGCCCCCGTGGCCACAAAGCACCTATGAGCTCTCATTCAAGGGTACCTGACTAATGAGTATACAATATAAATAAAACAAACATAATCTACACAACACATTTGGTCATGGTCTATACTAAACTCCCATCTTCTATAGAGGGCCCCATAGCCAATATGACAGCACTATTTAAAACGGTGTGTGATATTTTAAAACTGAACATTATGGAAGGTTATATTTAAACTATTAACCACTTCCCGACCGGTGCACAACGATGTACATCAGTAGAATGGCACGGGCAGGCAAATTGGCATACAGATACGTCCATTTGTAATTGTCACCCTGCCAACGCGTGCCGGTCGGGACCCCCGTGAGTCCGGTCGCGGGTCCCGCAGACTCGATCACCAGGGGGATACCCGTGATCGTCTCACGGGGAGGCTGAACGGGGAGATGCAGAAGTAAACAGCAGCTCCCCGTTCTGCCTAGCAACAAGTGACACTGATCTCTGCTCCCTGTGATTGGAGCAGAGATTAGTGTTCACTAACACACAGCCCAGTCCCCCACAGTTAGTAACACGCCCCTAGGACACACTTAACCCCTACACTGCCACCCCCTGGTTAACCCCTTCACTGCCAGTGTCATTTACACAGGAATCAGTGCATTTGTATAGCACTGATTGCTGTATAAATGACAATGGTCCCAAAAATGTGTCAAAAATGTCCGATGTGTCTGCCTTAATGTCGCAGTCACAATAAAAATCACTGATCGCCGCCATTATTAGTAAAAAAAAAAAAAAAAATTTATAAAAATGCCATAAAACTATCCCCTATTTTGTAAACACTATAAATTTTGCGCAAACCAATCAATAATCGCTTATTGTGATTTTTTACCAAAAATATGTAGAGGAATGCGTATCGGCCTAAACTGAGGGAAAAAAATGTTTTTGGGGGATATTTATTACAGCAAAAAGTAAAAAATAAATGTGTTTTTGTTTATAGCGCAAAAAATAAAAACCGCAGGGGTTATCAAATACCACCAAAAGAAAGTTCTATTTGTGGGAAAAAAGACGTCAATTTTGTTTGGGAGCCACGTCGCATGACCGCGCAATTGTCAGTTAAAGCAACGCAGTGCCGAATCGCAAAAAGTGGTCTGGTCTTAAGCCAGCAAAATGGTCCGGTCTGAAAGTGGTTAAAAAGCAAGTACTTTTCTAATTGTTTAATTCTAGCCAACAATGAACGAATAATAATTTAAATAAAATTTTAATTTAAACACAGGTGGAAAATTGTAAATTCCAATGCCTCTAATAGTAAGGGCTCCCACTAGAAACAACTTGGCTGCATTTATGTACACATAATTAAAGCACCCCATTTCACATCAGAGATAATGCACTTCGCATTACTAAAGGTAAGGATCCACTGGGGAGGTAAATCCCTGCAACCACCATCATCTCACATTGAACTTGCAATCCTTGCAATTCAAGGTTAACGTGCATGACCATGGCCTGTAATAAACCGGCCAATCACAACCCATACACGTCACCCATCAAAACCATTGAGGTGATAAAATATATCACAAGAGGAGGGACATACCCACACTTCTGGAATGATGAATGTTAAATAACTCCCCATATAGAACATATTAGAAAGCAATACATTAAATAGCCAGGTTCCACTAAAAGGTAATCACTCTATAAGTGTTGCGTATGGTCAGTTACCACCCCCTCACTGCCCACATACGTACAGTAAAATATGACTCAGACACCGGTCCAATCTGAAATTATTAATGAAACAATTGAGGTCTAACTCGATGTTTAACCCTTTAGGTGCAAGACTGTCATTCTTGCCTGTGTACTGAAGCATTGGCGGTTGCCGGCAGACATCGAGTACTCGCCGATCAGCTCCTGCTGTGTCTAATCACAGTGGGATTGGGCCTCCATAGCGTGCCCCAGGCCCGGAAGTGCAGGATCATATATCATGTGCAGGATCATGTGTATATATACAGTAGGCAAGTGGTTAAAGTAGAACCTTTTTTTTTTCTTTTGGATAGAGTTATAAGGCTCCATGCACACTGGACATTAAAATAACGTTATAAAATTGGCAGTAGCTTTGCAGCGAGTCTTTCAACATTTAACATTTATTAGCATTTTTCTGTGAAAATCTTTTTTTATTTTTTTCAATGGCTCAAAAATGTTAAACACTGGTGAGCCACGCCATCAGTGTTTGGTGTTTTTTGTGGTCAGAAAAACTACTCCTGAATGCGATTTTATGGCGTTCAGAAAACAGCCCATAAACTCCACTGATGATAAAAGTTCAAAAAAAGTCCATGTGTGCCTGGTTTATGAGCTCCAGTGTGCATGAAGCCTAAAGGTTTATAAGCCTTGCATTTTTTATTTTTTTTTATGTCGGCCAACTTTGTTGTTGTTTGTACCTGCTGACTTTTAATAATTGGACACTTACCTGTCCCAGGGTCCAGCGATGCGGGGCATCGAAGCTCGCGGTGCCGGCATTCTTACTGTGGGCACCCGGCTGTGGCTTCACAGCCAGGCACCCACTGCACATGCGTGAGTGGCGCCAGGCGCCATGATACGCCGCAGTCATCTGGGACACGTGACAAGTCCCAGATGACTGAGCGGCACAAGGGGAAGTGATGTCACCAGGCCGGGCATTGAAGAAGGCCGACTACGAGGGACCCCCTAGCAACAGGCATTTAGAGGTGAGTAAAAAAAAAAAAAAAAAATTCTTTTTTTTATGAATTTTAAGCTATTTTTTATTTTTGGGTGGCAACACCACTTTAAGGCCCCCTTTCACACTGGAGCGGGGGGGTGCATCGGCAGTAACATCAATTTTGCGGCACTATTCGGCCACTTTTACCCCCTTGCTTGCGGCTGAGAAAAGGGTTAAAACCACCGCAAAGCGCTGCTACAGCAAAAAAAACTCCTGCAAGCCGCATCTTTGGAGCGGTGAAGGGGCTGTGTATACACCTAAACCGCTCCTGCCCATTGAAATGAATGGGCAGCGTTGCTATACCGCCGACATAGCCGCGCTGCCCATTCATTTCAATGGGCAGGAGCGGTTTAGGAGTGGTGTATACACAGCTCCTTCACCGCTCCAAAGATGCAGCTTGCAGGAGATTTTTTTCTTTTTAACATCCTGCAAGCACACAACTCCAGTGTGAAAGCACTCGGGCTTTCACACTGGGGAGACAGGAGCGGCTCTTTACAGGCACTATTCTTAGTCTCTTATCTCAGCGTCTAATAGGGACACAAAAAGCAATACAAATCTAATACCCCCTCCACTCTATCCAAAGATGAAAAGGAAAAAAACTAAATACGGTCATTAGTCATACTTTGATATAATTTTATTGTACACGATGCAAATAACTAAAAATAGGTTTATACAGGATATAAACCACACTTTCTTTTTAATATATATCTTTTCCAAAAGATACATCTACGGTTTGAAAATGTGTCTTGGCCATCAGCCTATTCCACAGCTCGAGCTCAATCAGATTTTAAAGATGTGCAATGTATAATGCACACACTACTGATGCCAAGATTTACAAAACATGGTCTTCTCCGCTGTCCTCCATTGAACTGCAGCCAGCCATACCGCCACACCAATACCAAGAGCTTGTGTACATCGGGGTTTGGGATCTGCAACATCTATGGATTCGGAGTGGCTAAAATCTGATCGGAATCTTACATGGCAGACCCAGGCTCGGTGTTCAGTAGCATCTATTGTTGCATACAACCACTTTTTCTTTGTCTCTTGTCCTGCTGTTCATATACACCACACACTGTAAATGCATAACATGCCTATAGAATGATTATCCATTGTATATCCATTTGCCCATAATCACCCATTATTTGTGAAAATTACTGATCAAAGTCTTTGCACTCTAGGCAGATATAACAGACACAAAAATATGATACTTATGATACTTAACCACTTGCCGACCTGGGCATGCCGATGTACGTCAGCAGAATGGCACGGACAGGCAAATGGGCATACAGGTATGTCCCTTTAAATTTGCCGCCGTGCCACTGTGTGCGCGCTGCCGCGCGCTCTGGTCGGGAACCTCAGCGAGTCCGATCTCGGGTCCAGCAGACTCGATCGCCACAGGGATACCCAAGATCGTCTCACGGCGAGGAAGAACGTGGAGATGCTAATGTAAACAAGCGTCTCCCCTTTCAATGATGTGTCATAGACATCCCCCCACAGTTAGAAACACTCCCCAGGGCTCACTTGACCCCTACACTGCCACCTAGTGGTTAACCCCTTCGCTGCCAGTGTCATTTACACAGGAATTCAGTGCATTTGTATAGCACCGATTGCTGTATAAATGACAATGGTCCCAAAAATGAGTCAAAAATGTCTTATGTGTCCGCCATTATGTTGAAGTCACCATAAAAATCGCGGATCGCCGCCATTACTAGTAAAAAAAAAAATTATTAATAAAAATGTCATAAAACTATACCCTATTTTGTAAACGCTATTACTTTTGCGCACACCAATCAATAAAGGCTTATTGTGATTTCTGTATACCAAGAATATGTAGAAGAATACGTATCGGCCTAAACTGAGGAAAAAAATCGTTTTTTTTTATATATTTTTGGGGGATATTTATTATAGAAAAAATGTGTTTTTTTTCCCAAAATTTACGCTTTTTTGTTTATAGCGCAAAAAAAAAAACTGCTGGGGTGATCAAATACCACGAAAAGAAAGCTCTATTTGTGGGGAAAAAAAGGACGTCAGTTTTGTTTGGGAGCCACGCTGCACGACCGCACAGTTGTCAGTTAAAGCGACGCAGTGCCGAATCGCAAAAAGTGCTCTGGTCTTTGGCCTGCAAAATGGTCCGGGGCTTAAGTGGTTAAAGAGAAACTGCAGTCTGCTCACATAATTTGTAATAAAAACATCTTTGCCATTCAGAAGCTTCCCTTTAACCACTTTGCATATTATTTTATATATACTGTAATTGTATAATTGCCAAATATGCTGCAGAAATCTCCCCTCACTGAGTCTGGCAGCAGCCATTTTAACTGTGGGCAGCTGAAGCTGCTGCCTGTTCACTTCCTGGATTTACACACACCTCCAGCTCTGCAGCTCTCATTGGCCCTTTTATGACTCACCCCCCTCCCTCCTGGCAAACTCTCATGGGAGAGAGAGCTGTGCATGGTGTCATAAGCCTAGACTAATGACCAGACAAGAAACAGGAAGTGGGCTGTATAAGGTATTTACTGGCAGAAAAAAATGTTTTACTATCCAAAGTTAAAACAAAAAGGACAGGGGATTTAATAGATGGAAATATGAATAAATGACTGAAGGTCCACTTTAAAGTGGTTGTAAACCTCAGACATATTATAAATATTAAAGCATATGCTTCTACAGTGTGTACTTGTCTGAATTAAGAGCACTAAGAGGTTGATACCTTGTTACTAAAAAGCAAATAGACTGTGCACCTTGCAAAGTGCAGTAGCCATCTGCAAGTGCAGTTTCTCCAGAGCTTAATTAAAGAGGTAAGGCTTCACTTTGCAAAGAGTACCCAATCATGTTTAAGGAAAATACAAAAAGAAACAGCATTTTTGCTTGCATATGATTGGACGATGGATGTCAGCAGAGCTTCTGATCATTTACTATGCTTTGGAGCAACTGCACATTGTAAAGTGCACACTCTCTTTGCCTTTAGTAACTCAACCCGTAAGTGTCATTTTTTTCCTGCTCCCTCATCCCTCTGCTATCAGCATGAATCATTTCTGACAAGTTTTCCTGACACCAAGAGAAAAAGGGTGACAGGGGAAGGATCTCCAAGTTGATTAACAACCTCAGCTCTGTTCCTGTGTGCATAGGCGTGTCCCTTCCCTCCAATCAGCAATCAGAGCTCTCCTCACTGAGCTCTTAAGTGTGTGATTTCACCTCTCCGTCCCCTTTTTTTTCTGAACTCTCAGACAAGCTTTATAAATTCAGCACTTTGAATGGAAGTAGAGAAGAGAATACCGCAGATAAACAGGTAGGAGGACTTGTTTCATCCCTATGTGTCACCTGAGGCCGATCACTTCAATAGTTATATGTAAACAATAATAAATACTTTAAGCCAGGATTCACACTGTAGTGATGTGGAAATGAGCGCAATTCCAGTGCCAGTTCCTGCATCTGCATCTCTCCCGCAGGCAGTTCAATCTGCCTTACGGGCACCGTTTAGGAGATATTTACATTACATGCAGCCAGTGACCTCACCGATGCGTGTGCTTTGAAAGAACAGGCACCCAGCCATTCCTTCAGAGTCCTGTGCCATAAACGGCAGCTCCCGCACACATTTGTGGGAGTGACGCCCGGGTAAAGATGGAAGCACCTGCAGCGGTGAAAGCTAGGCACTGGAATGCTTTGTTTTCAAGTTTAACATAATGTGCAAGTATGCGATGTATACTAGCACATTATGATATTACCTTACAGGTGAGGAAAAAAAAAAAACACCCACTGGTTTACTACTGCTTTAATGTTATCACACGCTCTTTATGTCACTATAGAACTATGAATTAAATTAGACCGACATTAATACAGCTCTGTATTTATGAATAAAACATTACAAATATATTTTTAAATGTAAGTGGGTATCTGAATTTGATTTAGCATCAGCCTATTAGAAGTCCCTTGTGCAGCAGAAGTCATATACGGAGGTAGAGAAGCAGCACAAGAAGCCAGTCAGTCAATTGTGCTGCAGTGCTCAGGTGCTAACAAGAAGCATGCTGATAGGACGAGAGAGAAGAGTGATAGACTGATTACCTCAACACTGCACTGCTTCTCCTTTCACTGTCCAATTAAAGGCTGGGGGCGGGTCCATGACAACCTGGGTTCAGAGGAAGTGGGGTGAATAATGCTGGCTGTCATTTAACCAAGAAGAATAAGGAAATTCAGTGGTGCCTGAAAATCACTGTGGGGATCAGCTATGGAATAATATGTGCCAAGGGTTCTGAGGGAACACCACAGTGGTGGGGCAGTTGGTATCACTAGGTAAGGGTGACTCGTGCTACAAGAGAACCTTTCATTTTGTCCTGAAAGTAACAGATTTTTGGAGCTCCATTTTTCACAACATATACATAATATTTAGGCTCACTAGTGTTTTTTTCCCCCTAGAAGCTGTTAATAGAATTAGATTTTCTGCTCCAAGAAGCTAAATAGTGTTGTTCTCCTATGTGTCCATGCACACTACTTTAAGCGCTTAGCAGGACAAAAAAATGTTTTTGTGGAGTTTCTTAGAGCGTTTTTCCAGCAGAAACACTCCACATTTTTTGAGCTTTTTTTCATTTTACTGCAAAATGCTAATAAACAGCTAATGCCCCGTACACACGAATGGAAATTCCGCCAGCAAAAGACCGATGAGAGCTTTTGGTTGGAAAATGCGATCATGTGTACGCTCCATCGGACTTTTGCTGGTGGGAATTCGGCCAGCAAAAGATTGAGAGCGGGTTCTCAATTTTTCGGTTGGAAAGAGTTCAGATTGGAAATTCCGTTCGTCTGTAGAAATTCCGTCACGCAAAATTCCTACGCATGCTTGGAAACAATTCGATGCATGCTTGGAAGCACTTTCTCGGTTCGTCGTAGTGTTGTACGTCACCGCTTTCTTGACGGTCGAAAGTTCAGAGAACTTTTGTGTGACTGTGTGTATGCAATACAAGCTTGAGCGGAATCCCGTCGGCATCCTGTCAGAAAAACTATCAGAGTGTACGCGGCATAACGCTCCTGAAATGCTGCTAAAACGCTTAAATAAATGCTAGTGTGCATGGAGCCCAACAACCAAGTTTATCTATCTAAAAAAAAATAATAATTGAAGGGACACAGCATGTTGCTCATATAAAGTAAAGAACAGTACAGTAACTTTAACAAAAAATGTTTTAGCGGAAAAAAAAAAAAAAAACTCTATAAAACAAGCCTCAAACTGCAATAACTTCTAGCTAAATAACTTTTTTCCCTAATTCAGGAAGTTGTTTTTCCCTCTTCCAGTCTAGTAGTCAGTCTAGTTTATTACAGGAAATCAATAGGCAAGCAAATAAAATTAGATGGCCACAGTTTACAGGGACTCAATAAAACAGTTAAGAATCCATTCTATTCACTCTGACAATGCAAGTATGCAGAGCGGTTGTGCAAATAATTGCTGAGTATATCCAAAACTCTGGCTAAAATATGAATAATACAAATCAGCAGGAAACACATTTGTTTTGTACACGGATAAATAAAATGCTGCTCACTGAAAAGGTAATCAGGTCATCAGTGTTAGGAAAGTGTTTGCTCTGCAGTCATAATAACCTGTATAGAGGAATAAAAAGTAAAATATAAATTCATACAAGAAGAGGTTAGTATATATATATATATATATATATATATATATATATATATTCTCTATCCACACACCGGCCACTTTACCAATTCCTTGGTAACACAGATTGGTAGAGAGTGATAGGTGTCACCGGGAGCCGCACATCAAGCCAAAGCCTGCTGTGTAATAGTGAATGGCAGTCTCAGCCTGGACCAGCCCCCCCAGGCCACACCCCAAATGAGTTTCACTCCACCCACCGGCGCTTAGTCGTGATAAATTGGTAATCAGCCAATCACATGGTAGCAACTCAATGCATTTAGATGTGGTGAAAACGACTTGCTGAAGGTCAAACTGAGCATCATAATGGAGAAAAAGGGGGATTTAATTGACTTTGAACTTGGCATGGTTGTTGGTGCCAGATGGGCTGGTCTTGAGTATTTCAAAAACTGCTGATCTATTGGTATTTTCACACACAACCATCTCTCGGGTTTACAGAGAATGGTCCGAAAAAGAGAAAATATCCAGTGAGCGGCAGTTGCGTGCACAAAAAATCCTTGCTGATGTCAGAGAAGAATGGACAGACTGGTCTGAAGCGATAGAAAGGCAAAAGTAACTCCAATAACCACTCGTTACAACCAAGGTATGCAGAATACCATCTCTGAACACACAACACATTGAACCTTGAAGCAAATGGGCTACAGCAGCAGAAAACCACACCGGGTACCATTCCTGTTAGCCAAGAACAGTCTCTGACGAGTCTCGATTTCAGCTGTGACATTCAGATGGTTGGGTCATAATTTGGTGTAAACAACATGAAAGCATGGATCCATTCTGCCTTGTATGAACAGTTCAGGGTGGTGGTGGTGTAATGATGTGGGGGATATTTTCTTGGCACACTTTGGGCCCCTTAGTACTAATTGAGCATCGTTTAAACACCACGGCCTACCTGAGTATTGTTCCCGACCATGTCCATCCCTTTATGACTACGTTGTCCCCATCTTCTGATGGCTCCTTCCAGCAGGATAATGCCCCATGTCACAAAGCTCCAATCATCTCACCACTGCTTTCTTGAACATGACAATGAGGTCACTGGACTCCAATGGCCTCCACAGTCACCAGATCTCATTCCAATTGAGCACCTTTCTATCGATCTATCTATCTAAACATGTAGCGCTGTCAAACCATGCCCTTAATGATTAAAGTGCAAAAAAATAAAAATAAATCGACTATAATGCAATAAAAGATCAAAACATTAAAAAAGAGAAAAAATAAAAATTGTTAATAGTCCAAGTGTCCCAATTCCACGTGCATAAGGTAAACTCAAAACGTGTGCTGATCCAATGCTCAATTTGTGAAGACACCCGGCGCACCCCACAGGATCGATAGGGTAAGTATATCTGCTTGCCAGAGGTCTATGTGCATTAGTGAGCTTTCACCCCTCACTATGGGCTCAACCACATCTACTACCCAGCCTGCTTAATTGGATTCCACAGATGTATACCCCACAGTTATCATCAGTCAAGGAAACTTCAGAGTCCGGTCACACATTCATCATATGAAAGAGGAAGAAAAACTTATTGCGCAACATTCTTTAAAAGCACACAGGAGTTTATTAAAGTTGCACTTACAACAAAAACAATAAAATTAGGCTCAAAATGGAAAAAAAAATTTGCCCAGCACCCTCCACGAGTGTTTTGATGTCACCGCTGAGCTGTGCCTTGCCTGACCTACATTTCGCCCAATGGGACTTAGTAAGGCGTGTGTGTGTGTGTGTATATATATATATATACACACACACACACACACTGTTTTATACTGCGATATGCCCCCTTCTATTAGTCTGTATTGAAATGTATTGTAATTGTACAGCACCCCTTTATATTGTAAAGCATTGTGCAAACTGCTATAAAGTTTGATTAAAATTACTTCACAGCGTCTATACAGTGCCTTGAAAAAGTATTCCTATCCCTTGAAATTTTCCACATTTTGTCATGTTACAAACAAAATCGTAAATTTATTTTATTGGGATTTTATGTGATAGACCAACACAAAGTGGCACATAATTGTGAAGTGGAAGGAAAATGATAAATGATTTTTAAATTTTTTTTACAAATAAATATGCGAAAAGTGTGGAGTGCATTTGTATTCAGCCCCCTTTGCTCTGATAACCCCAACTAAAATCTAGTGGAAATAAATTGCCTTCAGAAGTTACTTAATTAGAAAATAGAGTCCACCTGTGTGTCATGTATAAATGCAGCTGTTCTGTGAAGCCCTCGGAGGTTTGTTAAAGAACATTGAACAAACAGCATCATAAAGCCCAAGGAACACACACTGGACAGGTCATAAAGTTGTGGAGAAGTTTACCACTTGCAGATCGGTTCACACCGATATATGGCGGCAAAGTGGTTTGTTCCTGAAAATTGCCGTATGGGTGCGTCTGTACCTTTAATGGCTACTTGGTAGGAACAATATGCCGCCTCCTCCTGCAGTCAGTACTATCCCCTCACAGTTAGCACACCTAGGGAACACACATTTAACCCCTTGATCATTTAACCCCTTGATCATCTCTGCCAGTGACATTTACGCAGCAATCGCTGTATAAATGTCAATGGTCCCAAAAATGTGTCAAAAGTGTTCTATCTGTCCGCCGCAATGTTGCAGTAACGCAAAAAAACGCAGATCACTGCCATTACTAGTAAAAAAAATAATAATATTTAAAATACCATAAATCTTTTCCATAGTTTGTAGACGCTATAACTTTTGCGCAAATCAATCAATACACGCATTTTGTGTGTTTTTTTTTTTTTTACCAGAAATATGTAGAAGAATATATATTGGCCTAAACTGAGGAAGACATTTTTTTTTAAACATTTTTGGAGACATTTATTATAGCAGAAAGTAAAAAATATTGCTTGTTTTTTTTTTCAAAATAGTTGCTCTTTTTTGTTTATAGCACAAAAAATAAAAACCACAGAGGTGATCAAATACCACAAAAAGAAAGCTCTATTTGTGGGAAAAAAAGGTTTGCCAATTTTGTATGGGTACAGTGTCGCAAGACTGCACAATTGTCAGTTAAAGCGACGCAGTGCTGTATCACAAAAAAATGGCCTGGTCATTAAAGCGGGGTTCCACCCTAAAGTGGAACTTCCGCTGATCGGGAACCCTCCCCCCCTCCGGTGTCACAATTGGCACCTTTCAGGGGGGTGCAGATACCTGTCAAAGACAGGTATTTACACCCACTTCTGGGCATAGACTCCCACGGGAGTCTATGCCTTCCTATCCCTGCACGCTGTCTGCTGGGACACACACGGGTCCCAGAGACAGCGCAGACAATTCCTATTGCGCTGCGCGACCTGCGCATGCGCAGTAGGGAACTGAAGCCGCTTCACTTCCTGATTCCCTCACCTAGAATGGTGGTGGCAGCAGCCGAGAGATTGATTGGCCTCGGCATTGCTGGACCCCGGGACAGGTGAGTGTCCATTTATTAAAAGTCAGCAGCTGCAGTATTTGTAGCTGCTGGCTTTTAATATTTTTTTCCGCAGTGCAGTCCCGCTTTAAGCAGCCAAATCTTCCGTTCTGTAAGTGGTTAAAGCCGAGTTAGCTTATAAAAAAATATCCCAAGCTTTGAACATCTCATGGAGCACTGTTCAATCCATCATCCGAAAATGGAAAGAGTATGGTACAACTGCAAACTTACCAAGACATGGCCATTCACCTACACTGACAGGCTAGGCAAGGAGAGCATTAATCAGAGAAGCAGCCAAGAGGCCCATGGTAACTCTGGAGGAGCTGCAGAGATCCACAGCTCAGGTGGGAGAATCTGTCCACAGGACTACTATTAGTTGTGCTCTCCACAAATCTGGCCTTTATGGAAGAGTGGCAAGAAGAAAGCCATTGTTGAAAGAAAGCCATAAGAAGTCCTGTTTGCAGTTTGCGAGAAGCCATGTGGGGGACACAGCAAACATGTGGAAGAAGGTGCTCTGGTCAGATGAGACCAAAATTGAACATTTTGGCCTAAAAGCAAAGAGCGTTGTGTACCTGAAAGCACTGCACATCACCCTGAACACACCATCCCCACTGTGAAACATGGTAGTGAAAGCATCATGTTGTGGGGATTATTTTCTTCAGCAGGGACAGGAAAGCTGGTCAGAGTTGATGAGAAAATGGATGGAGGTAAATACAGGGCAATCTCAGAAGTAAACATGTTAGAGTCTGCAAAATACTTGAGACTGGGGCGGAGGTTCACTTTCCAGCAGGACAGCATGGAATGATTTAGAACAAAGCATATTCATATGTTAGAATGACCCAAAGTCCAGACCTAAATCCAATTGAGAAACTGTGGCAAGAATTCAAAATTGTTGTTTACAGACACTCCTCCATCCAATCTGACAAAGCTTGAGCTATTTTGCAAAGAAGAATGGGCAAAAATGTAACTCTCTAGATGTGCAAAGTTGGTAGAGACATCCCCAAAAAGGCTTGCAGCTGTAATGGCAGCGAAAGGAGGTTCTACAAAGTATTGACTCAGGGGAGTTGAATACAAATGAACGCCACAATTTTCACATATTTGTAAAGAATTTGAAAATCATTTACCATTTTCCTTCCACTTAGTACAGTGCCTTGCGAAAGTATTCAGCCCCCTTGAACTTTTCAACCTTTTGCTACATTTCAGGCTTCAAACATAAAGATATAAAATTTTTATTTTTTGTGAAGAATCACCAACAAGTGGGACACAATTGTGAAGTGGAACGAAATCTATTGGATTTTTGAAACTTTTTTAACTAATAAAAAAATGAAAAGTGGTGCGTGCAAAATTATTCGGCCCCCTTACTTTCAGTGCAGCAAACTCACTCCAGAAGTTCAGCGAGGATCTCTGAATGATCCAATGTTGTCCTAAATGACTGATGGTGATAAATAGAATCCACCTGTGTGTAATCAAGTCTCTGTATAAATGCACCTGCTCTGTGATAGTCTCAGGGTTCTGTTGAAAGCGCAGAGAGCATCATGAAGACCAAGGAACACACCAGGCAGGTCCGTAATGCTGTTGTGGAGAAGTTTAAAGCCGGATTTGGATACAAAAAGATTCCCCAAGCTTTAAACATCCCAAGGAGCACTGTGCAAGCGATCATTTTGAAATGGAAGGAGTATCAGACCACCGCAAATCTACCAAGACCTGCCCGTCCCTCTAAACTTTCAGCTCAGACAGTTCTTATTTTAACTTTTAATTTTTTCACTGTTCTTTTAAAAAAAAAAGTGTGTCACTTATTCCTATTACAAGGAATGTAAAAATCCCTTGTAATAGAAAAAAGCATGACAGATCCTCTTATATATGAGATCTGGGGTCAGAGAGACCTCACATCTCATATTTACACTAAAATGCAATTTAAAAAAAAATCGTCATTTGAAAAAAATAAAATGTCCCTCTAAGAGCTATGGGCAATGACTAGGAGGCAGGTGGGGGGCTGGGGGCTATCTTCCCCTCACTCGTCTCCATGTCAGGCCAGGGACAGGTCCAGATCGCCGTCACGGACCTGGCTCCTAAATTTTTTATCTGGCTCCTAGATTCCAAGATAATTTGTCAACCCCTGCTTTAGTGCCCATAGCCTAGCTAGTTCCCTTATGTCAAAACTGGCATGGAGGTCCCAAGAAATACAAGAAGCCAGAAGGCGACTCAACTCACTAGACACCACCCACAGCTGAAAAAAACACTGCTAGGAGAAATAATATACCTATTTTTTTATATGAGGGATGGCATCAGCAGTGAGTCTGCATCAGGAATCTCAGCACATTCTTTGAGATGTCTACCACCTAAGACTGCACAGTGCCAAGCATGACAGATCAAAACACAGCCTTGTTTAATATTTTAAAAAACCTCTGCCGAAGTATTCCCAGAGAACATTTGCTGTGATCAATATTTCACCTGTCATTTTACCGCAGAGCTCTTTTAATGTGCAAACGACTAACCCTTCCATTGAAGTCTTAGTGGAATATGACCTGATAAATTGTCTGCATGACGGTCCAACTATGTGCAAATGGTCTAATCAACATGCAAAGGAAATGTCTGAGACACGGATACAAATAGGTATAGATATATGGGCTGTGGATATTGTACCGGGGTCTAGCCATCTACAGAATCTATTGGGAGCTGAGCAGCTACTGTGCTTTCGTAAAAGCTTGCTATTTCGATACGTTTGCAAGATGATAAAATGTAAGCATTTGTGCTATAAATATTATACACGTCTGAAAAAAAAAATGTACACTGCTAAGACATAGTCATAATATTAAAAGAGGGAATTCCATCATTCTTTTTAACAATTGCCCCTGAATCTGAATAAAAATATAAAAAAAAGTATTTTTGACAGCCAGCCTCCAGCACTGCCCTCCATCGGTAGTTGCCACCTACTTTCGCATTGTAGGATGTTAGCCATACCCTTTAGGGGGGTGTCCTCACAACAGCCCCCGGCTCACAGCACGCACCACCGAATGGTTTTCATACATCAATTATGGGAGCGCCCTTCAGTGCTGCAATTAAAGCCACCCGCCAGCACCAGCGGACAGGAGGAGGGTACCATTACTTCACTGGACTAGATAGAATAACACTGGAATTAATATATGTATTTGAGTATTTTTTTTTTTTTTTTATCTATATTAAGAATGTTTACTTTTTGAACATGTTTTAACTATCTTGGGCTCACAGTACTGTATTACTGAATATTTTTTACATGCCAATTTACATGAGTAAAAGCCACCCACCACTACTGGTGGACAGGAGGAAGGACCTCTGACTTCAATGGACTAGCCAGAATAACACTGGACTTAACATATGTATTTGTGGACTTTTTAAACTTTCACACATGTTTAAATGTAATTTTGCCAAAGGAGCCTGCTTACGGTCAATAGCCAAAGCTTCATTTAAATCAGGCCAAAATTTACGAGGTTTTCAAGCACATCATATGCAGCCTTTTCAATTAAATGGCCATGCGGGCACCAGTATTCTAAAAAGACATGAATAATGTTCATGTGTCCTCTAAATGCCTGACATCGTGCCCATTAGCGAGCAAAGATCACAAGCAAAATCAAAAGAGCCAACCAGAGTGGCTCTGTGCCTATTGATCACTCTAAGACTCCATGTACACTGAATGTGAAAATAATGTTATAAAAACGCCAGTAGCTTTGCAATGAGTCTTTCAACGTTTTTGCAACAGTGTTTATTAGCGTTAGCTTTTTAATTTTTTTTTAAATTAATCAAAAACATAAAATAAACGCTGATGAGCCAGGCTTTTGAGCGCTCATCAGCGTTTGGTGGTTTTTGTGGACAGAAAAAACGACTCCTGAACGCAATTTTATGGCGTTCAGAAAACAGCCCATAAACTCCACTGCTGATAAACATCCAAAAACGTTACATAGGATAACATAGAGGAGAGTTTATGGGCTGTTAAAAAAAAAAACAAAAAAAAAAAACACCCAAACTTCCAAAAACGGTCGTTTATGAGCTTCAGCGTGCATGGGCCTTAATCTTCTGGAGAGAAAATCAGATGGAGAACTTTTGTACTGTGATCACCTGAAGTTTTACATTTATAACATACCGTATATACTCGAGTATAAGCCGAGATTTTCAGCCTCTTTTTTGAGGCTGAAAGTGCCCCCCTCGGCTTATACTCGAGTCATCGCTGTCTGCCCGCTCGATCAGCGTGTCGAGCAGACAGACAGCGGCCATTCTGATTCAAAAGCCGCGCCTCCGGCTCCGCCTTCGCCTGTGATAGGCGGAACACTGAATTTCCCAGCAGCCTGTGTTCCGCCTATCACGGACGTCGTATCATCCTCGTACTACGGACGAGGATGATACGACGTCTGTGATAGGCGGAACACAGGCTGCTGGGAAATTCAGTGTTCCGCCTATCACAGGCGAAGGAGGAGGCGCGGCTTTTGAATTTTACAATGGCCGCCGACGAAGAGGGCACGGGACGGAGGCAAGGCAAGGCACGGCACGGCACGGCACGGGACGGGACGGGACGAAGGCAAGGCACGACACGGGACGGAGGCTCGGGACAAAGGCTCGGGACACAGGTAGGCTGGACACACACACACACACACACACACACACACACACACGGATGGATGGATACACACACACACAGGGATGGATGGATGGATGGAGACACACACACACAGGGATGGATGGATGGATGGATGGAGACACACACACACAGGGATGGATGGATGGATGGACACACACAGGGATGGATGGACGGACACACAGGGATGGACGGACACACAGGGACGGACGGACACACAGGGACGGACGGACACACAGGGATGGACGGACACACACACAGGGATGGACAGGCATGTCTCACCCTCGGCTTATACACGAGTCAATAAGTTTGCCAGTTTTTTTGGGGGTAAATTGGGGGCCTCGGCTTATATTCGGGTCGGCCTATACTCGAGTATATACGGTACTTAGGATAAAAAATATATTTGATTCTAGGTTACAATTATGGGCATCTTTTTGCATTGTCCTTAAAGTGATTGTAAAGTCTCATATTTTTTTTTTCCTATAAAAATAACAAACATGTTGTACTTGCCTACTCTGTTGCAATGGTTTTACACAGAGCAGCTCAGATCCTCCTCTTCTCGGGTCCCTCTTCTGTGCTCCTGGCCCCTCTCCCCAGTTGAGTGCCCCCACAGCAAGCAGCTTGCTATGGGGGCAACCAAGCTGAATCACAGCTCCCTATGTCATTACAGACATGGAGCCCAGACCCAGGCCCCGCCCCTTCTCTCCCTTATTGGCTACCTGACTTTGACAGCAGTGGCAGCCAATGGTACCACTGCTGTCCCTCAGCCAATCAGGACGTTGAATCTCAGATGGCTGAAACACTTGTGGACATCGCTGGAGAGAGAGGGACCTCAGGTGAGTGTTAGAGGGTGGCTGCTGCACACAGAAGGCTTTTTATCTAAATGCATCAAATGGCCATCAAACACTAACTTTGCACCAGGGATATGATTATTTAGATAAAATGTTAGAAACACAAAAGCACACAAATGGGTTACATTATGTAAAACAAACAACATAGCAAATGGGTGACACCTGCATATAAATAGTAGTTATCAAAAGAAAAACATAAAACTACATATAAACACACACACAGATATAATTAAAGGATCTTGGGCAGCAAATCTCTACACAAAGTCTCATGAAATTATATAACAGTTCTCTCTAAAAAGATGTATATTTTAAATATAAATATATACAATTAAATAAAACCTTGTGATACACAATTGTTTGTCTCATCACAATGTAATAATTGTATGAAATAAATAATAGTATAATAATAATATCTCTCTCTCTCTCTCTCTCTCTCTCTCTCTCTCTCTCTCGAGAGAGAGAGAGAGAGAGAGAGAGAGAGAGAGAGAGAGAGAGAGAGAGAGAGAGAGAGAGAGAGAGAGAGAGAGAGAGAGACTGTAGATATTGATATATCCCAATTAATACAATTTTGTCTTGAATTTTTCCATTTTTATGCTCATCTCTTTCTTAAGACCATTTGGAGAAATAGTATCCAACTGAAATATCCAAAAAGTATTTTTACAACCTAATTGTTTAAACCCTCTAGATAGACCTGGAGAAATTGTCTGTATCCCAAAGAATCCCAATAAACATATCTTTTCCATGGGTGTAAGTGAAATCCCATGATACATTGTGTGAGCCTTTTTCTACATTTCTACGATGCTTTCCAAAGTGCAACCTTAGTAGCCTAATAGTTCTGTCTACCTACTAAAACCAGAGGGACAGGTGGGACAAAATATACCATAGGACATGGAACAAGTAATAAAGTCCCTGATCCCATAGGACTGGCCATCAGAATCTTAAAATGACTTCTGGCCATGATTGATGTGACTACAGGCCAATCACCTTCTTTCCCTACACAGATAAGATCCTGTAGGAGAAAGGAAAGAGAGGAGATTAAACATATGTTCTGAGGCTTTTTTTTCTTTAACCTAAGGGGGTAACACACTCTAGGCTTCTTGGGATGTTGTTGCTGTAGTTTCTGGTTATTTACCGTATATACTCGAGTATAGGCCGACCCGAATATAAGCCGAGGCCCCCAATTTACCCCCAAAAAAACTGGCAAACTTATTGACTCGTGTATAAGCCGAGGGTGAGACATGCCTGTCCATCCCTGTGTGTGTGTCCGTCCATCCCTGTGTGTCCGTCCATCCCTGTGTGTCCGTCCATCCCTGTGTGTCCGTCCATCCATCCCTGTGTGTGTGTGTGTCCATCCATCCATCCATCCCTGTGTGTGTGTGTCTCCATCCATCCATCCATCCATCCCTGTGTGTGTGTGTCTCCATCCATCCATCCCTGTGTGTGTGTGTCTCCATCCATCCATCCATCCCTGTGTGTGTGTGTATCCATCCATCCGTGTGTGTGTGTGTGTGTCCAGCCTACCTGTGTCCCGAGCCTTTGTCCCGAGCCTCCGTCCCGTGCCTTGCCTCCTTGCCTCCGTCCCGTGCCGTGCCTTGCCGCCGTGCCTTGCCTCCGTCCCGTCCCGTGCCGTGCCTTGCCTTGCCTCCGTCCCGTGCCCTCTTCGTCGGCGCCTCGGCGGCCATTGTAAAATTCAAAAGCTGCGCCGCCGCCTTCGCCTGTGATAGGCGGAACACTGAATTTCCCAGCAGCCTGTGTTCCGCCTATCACGGACATCGTATCATCCTCGTCCGTAGTACGAGGATGATACGATGTCCGTGATAGGCGGAACACAGGCTGCTGGGAAATTGAGTGTTCCGCCTATCACAGGCGGAGGCGGAGCCGGAGGCGCGGCTTTTGAAAGGTAGAATGGCCGCTGTCTGTCTGCTCGACACGCTGTTCGGGCAGTCAGACAGCGGTGACTCGAGTATAAGCCGAGGGGGGCACTTTCAGCCTCAAAAAAGAGGCTGAAAATCTCGGCTTATACTCGAGTATATACGGTAGTTTCTGGTTATTTAGTAGTTATTTAGTAGTATACACATTATATTGTAAATTGTTCATCATTAATTTGTGTGGTGTCCTAGACATTTGGAACAGGTGACATTGAAGACGGCTGATATTTCACATATAGTTTCAACAAATATTTTTGGTAATTTAACTTTTTTCACTAAACTTGTTCTTTAACCACTTCAATACCAGGCACTTTTCCCCTTTCCTGTCCAGGCCAATTTTCAGCTTTCAGCGCTGTCACCTTTTGAATGACAATTGCGTGGTCATGCAACACTGCACCCAAACTACATTTTTCTCATTTTGTTGATGCAAATATAGCTTTATTTTGGTGGTATTTAACCACTACTGTGTTTTTTATTTTTTGCTAAATAAATGAAAAAAGACCGATTTAAAAAAAAACAAACATATTTTTCTTTGTTTCGGTTTTGCATTTTTCAAATAAATCTTTTTCACGATTTTGGAACAAAATGTATTCTGCTACATTTCTTTGGTAAAAATAATTCAAATCAGTTTTATATTATTTAGTCTGTAGGAAAGTTATAGAGCCCACAAACTATGATATATATCTAGATATATCTATATCTGTCTCTGTCTCTATCTAGATACAGTATGTCACAAAAGAGTACACTCCTCACACATTTTTGTAAATATTTTGTTATATCTTTTCACGTGACAACACTAGAGAAATGACACTTTGCTACAATGTAAAGTAGTGAGTGTACAGCTTGTGCTGGACTTTCCACCAACAAATGTTGGATGGCAGGTTTTCAAATTTTCTGTGGAAAAATGTGTGTTGGATTTTCCAAGCGTGTACACAATTCCGTCAGACAAAAGTCCAAAGTACAAACACGCATGCTCGAAAGCAAGGACGAGCCAGAAGTGGTCGTTCTTGTAAACTAGCTTTCGTAATGGAGAATTAACATTCGTGACGTGGCAAATTATGAAATCTCCAAATGCAGAGCACATTCTCTTCTTCTTTAATGGGATAATAATGAAGCTGCTTTGCTAATGATACTGATGGAGATATTGCAAACTAATTTTCAAAGGCTTTTTTTTTCTAGTGATATCAAGAATAATATTATTATGCTTTTTTTTACCACAACACCATTATCCCGTAGTTTATAAGATCAAAGATACAACTATGTTGGTGTTCCTTGTCAATTTTACATTGTATTTTTTAAAAAGTAACTGCCTACTCCCAAACTCTCATTTGAAGCAAAACACATAGCCAAGTATTATTCTACACAATTTTCTTTATTGTGCATTAAAAAAATAAAACAAATAAAATTAGACAAACTGTCTGCCAATAGAACTTAACCAAAAAGTACATTATATGCATCCAAAAATAGAAAATATACCAAATTAAATCTTTATTCAACCCAAAAAAATAATGTCAAAGCAATAACTCCAGGGCCAATAATAAATAACACGTTATCCCCTCCGATTCCGCAACATGTCTGGTTGACGACCAGCCGCTCAGAAACGAATTGAAAATCACAAAATGAAAAGCGCCATTTAAACACTCACCCAGCTTCTACTAACATAAAATTAGCAGAAGGAGCCCAAAGGGTGGCGCTAAAGAGCTGAAAAACCATGTAGTACTTCACTATGTTCGTAATTGTTGGCCAACAATTGTGTGGCTGTGTGTATTGAAGACAAGTTTGGGCCAACGCTCTTCAGATAAAAGTCCACGGTTTTGTTGGCCAACAATCCGACCGTGTGTACGAGGCTTTATTGTGTGGCATTTGTTGTATCCGTTTATAGCCAAATTTTATCAAACTTGGCTGGACAACCTCTAGCTAGGTAAGAGGCCTTATTATAAGTTGCATTTAACTCTGATTTTCTTTAATCTGTACGCCGTTTACTACACTATGAAGCCCTTTTGTGCGGTTGTTGCTCTGTTTTTAAACACAGTTCCAATTGTATTGCATAAAAGTAAATTCTACGTGATACTGTTGCCTGATTTTATACGGTAGCCCTGCATGAGAAATATAGGTTTGAATTATGATACAAAGGATTCCTCGCTCCTTGAAATCTTGCACCACAAGGCCCTAGACTATTTGTCCCGTCAAAAAATGTAGGCCCAGCGATGTACGAAGACTGAGCAGAAGAGGCTTGTATGTAACAAATTAAACATCCAACGGTACGTGATTAGTCTGAGGATACTCCAGAGCAGGCACAGTGTGATGAAAGACTTGACAAGACAATCCTGACTGCGTCTCCCTGCTAAGTTGCGCACAGACATAAAGGCAAGCTGCCCAATTGCTGTCTTTCAGCAAGTACAATTTGCACATGGCTTTATCAATAACTCTGGTGCTGAATTTCAAACAGACTATTTGGTTTCCAGTCGATTAAGCTTTAAGCTGTCAGCAAACAGGACTTTTAAGTTAATTTTGAGCCACTGCAAATCAGCTCAGGGGTTGAGAAAGGACAGAGTCGTGTGCCACTAAGGAAAAGACAGTTTAATTGCTGCTCTATTGCTGTAATATGCGGCAACCTATCTGCTGGATTGTGGTTTGTCAATTAATCACATGTTAACGGTTACAGCAGTGAGTCTATGGTGTATGTGGCTGAGACTGGGAAAACAGACGGTTGTGTTCCCTTGGTAAATGCTACCAGGCCCTTAAACAAGTTCCAGTAGGAACATTCGATTACAATGGAATAATGCTGCAATTTGCATTCCTAAAAAGGAAGATATTTCTTTCTACCTGTAACATATTCACAGTCAATCTAAGTTTTTTTTTGTTATATTTAATCAACTGCTTTGCCCTTTTTTCCAATTCTTAACTCTGTTATGTTCTTATGACCCATCCACTTCTCCTTACACTAAACAGCCAAAAGTTTGTGGACACCTGACCATCACACCTATGTAGGCCTGTTGGACATTCCATTCTAAAAGCACAGCATTAAATCATTAAATATGGAGTTGCCCTCCCCCCTCCCCTTTGCAGTTTTAACAGTCTCCACTCTGGGAAGACTTGATTTTGGCATATGTCTTTGGGAATTTTTGCCTCATCAGCCAAAGGAGAATTTATGAGGTCTGGTACTAATGATGAAAAATAAATCTGGTCTTGTAATTGGTGTTCCAATTCATCCTAATCAAACTAGGCTTGAGGTCAGGGCTCGAGTTGCTACACACCAAAACATCAGTGGCCTTGGCATGGGGGGAGGGGGGGCTCACCGCGGCTGAAGCCCCGAGTGGGTCCCCAAAAAGCCCCAAGTCTTGAGTGGGCACAATTCTATTTATAGCCCGAGCGCCGCCGAGCGGGGACCGATCTTATCCGGAGAGCCGTGAGTCATATAGCAGGTCCCGCCTTCTGGAGCCTGCAGCACTGATGGATGTCCCAATGGTGGGACTGCGCATGTGTGATATCCATCATAGGTGCTGCAGGCTCCAGTAGGCAGGAATTACAATGCAGCCGCCGTGTGAGATCCCTGCTCGGCTCTCCTCCGGCTGCCTGCTGTGAAGATGGGTGCGAACCGCACCCCACGGCTGAGCTGCTGCTGCAGGACACATGAAGTCTCCTGGTCAGGTAGGTCAGTGTGCGTCACTAGCATCAGGTAGGTAGGTCAGTGTGGCAGGCAGGTGAGTTTAGTGTTCAGCATTGATGGGCACCTGTGAGCCAGGCAGCAACCAGCAAGTGAGCTTGTCCCCTGCCACACAAGCCCACCGCCCAGCCAAAAAAACCTGCGCCGCCGCCGCAGCCCCCTCACCCCATGCCGGCTGAAGCCCCTGGTCTTTTTGCCTAGCAATGCCCCTGCCAAACATGTCTTTGGGGAGCTGGCTTTGTGTACCTGAACTCAATTTGGATGGGTGTCCAGATACTTTTAGCTATGTAGTATAATTTGCTGGTTGCAAACGCTGATTGCTTGGTCTTTCTATCCTTCAGGTAGTTATTGTGCACCAGGTCTCCTGGGTAACTTCTTTTTGGTAAGCTACATCCCTATTTTGCTTACTTGTTGCTCCAGGAGAGTTATACCCAAACATGCCCACTGAGGCCAGGTTCACAGCAATGGGGTCTGGTGTGTCCCTGTTCACTGATTCAGGTACGAATCAGGTACGAATTTTTGCCTGAATTTGCACCTGAATCGGAAACAAAGACGCACAGGACCCTTTTTAAATGTGGACCGCGGCCACGCTGGAGCTATAGGAACCGGCTCCATCGAGAGCCGGTCACCCTCTCTTGTCATGCAAATTGGATGTGGAGAAAAACCTGCATCCAATTCGCAGATGTGTGAACCCAGCCTCACGGCTAATGTATTAATGCAAGAAAGAATTTTCTTATTGCCAACAATTTTAAATGTGACTAATAATATATGTGACTAATAATATATGAAACAGAAAGAGAGGGGAAGTTGCACAGCACAGGCTTCACAAAGCACCCACTCCTCATGTTGGGGACCATGTTAATCCTGGCTACAGTGACTTGCCGATACCTAGATTAAGGTATGTTCAGTCGGCAATGGTTTCTGGTTATTAGTAGTTGACTAGCTGGTGGAATGTGTTTCATGAATTGATTTTTAAAAGTGTAGGTGTAGGCAAACAGCCAAAGTACAATGGAAATATTGAAGTGTGAACTGTGTTATCTGCTAAAAATGTGTAATTCTGTTCAGCCAGTTTTCTAATCCATCACAGAAAAGTACACATGAGAACTCACACCACTGAGCGTGCAGAAGAAAGGAGAACTAAACATGCTCAACAAAAGAAAGTTTTCTCCTCAAAAGAGATCTGTACCTCAAATGGTCAGACCATCTATTATTTATTATACTATATATACAGTATATTTACTATTTTACTATATATACTTTATTGGCGTAACAAGCACATGTATCCCATGGAGCATGTTACAGTACAGATAACACGCAATGCAATAATAAAAACCTTTTAACCTTTTTAAGTGCCTTCTAAAAGACCACCTACCCAGAGAGGTAGAGTCCCCAATCTGTGCTCACTCACCCCCTTCCTGCTTTGGTGTCGGAGCTTACCTAAGCGGGCGATATTAGTTTCCACCTCTATATGATAATATCTGTGCCTGGCGATTTGACACTCCGACCTGAGGACTGTCACATGAAAGCGGTCACATACTACCCCATAACCAGAAGCTCTGCTGTATACAGCAATGGAACAAAGCAAACGACAGAGCAAGGAGACAGCAAAATAATACAGATAGACTAGATCAGGGGTATTGAATTAAAATTCATAGAGGTCCAGTCAGCAAATATTTCTTCCAGTAGGGCAGGGATCTGCAATTAGCAGACCTCCAGATGTTGCAAAACTACAAGTCCCATCATGCCTCTGCCTCTGGGTGTCATGCTTGTGGCTGTCAGAGTCTTGCTGTGCCTCGTGGGAGTTGTAGTTCTGCAACAGCTGGAGGTCCACTAATTGCATATCCCTGCAGTAGGGGTACAGATCTTATATCTGTGCTATTAATAAGCCCCCCTTCATGTTACAGTCCCCCATTTACATCACAGTGCCCTTTACATTGCTTTTCCCTTTACATCACAGCCTACTTTTAAAATATAGGGACCCTACCTTATCTGCCTGTACATCACAGTCCCCTATTTTTACATTGTAGTCCCCCATCTTTACTTAGCAGCCCCCCCCCCTTTACATTGCAGTCCCCTATTTACATCACATGTGACACTTTACATTACCTCCCCCTTCACATAAAAGTCACCACCTTTTATAATACAGTACCCCATTTACATTATAGCTCCCCTTTTACATCACAGGCCCCCTTTACTTTGCCGCCCCTCGTTCACATCACAGAGCACCCCTTCAAATCCAAGTCCCCTTTATATAGCAGCCCGCCTTTACATTACAGCCCCCTTTTATATTATAGCACCCCCTTTACATTGCAGAACCATTACACCTCAGTCCCCCTTTCCATAGCAATTCACTCTTTCCATGGCCTGTCTTAACAATACAGCCCCTCTACCTTTACATCAGTGTGATCATCCCTCCCCCTCTAGTCCTACTATTCATAGCAGAGGAGAGAAGGAGCTATCGGCCTGGATGAAGGGTGGACACTTCCCAACCTCTCCTGTTAACAAGAGGCTGATTGGTTGCTAGGACCGCCCAGTGTCATAGCAACTAATCGGCCACTTCTTAAGTTGAAAACTGGAGCAGCTCCCACCCTCCATCCAGACCAAAAGAGGACACACAGGCAGCTTAAATGGCATGGCCATGGCAGTCCGGATAGAAGTGTCACTTGGTCCATGCCTGGACCACGACTGCCATTTAGAGATGTCTAGGCTAAATTTTGCTAGGGGGGTGGGCTATCGGTAAGCACTGACATTTTGCCCTTTATGATTAACACACATACTATGATGTACACAGCAGCTCCAAATCAGAACTAAAGGCAAGCATCAAACACACTGCTGAACTACATCTGTGCAACCTTCCAAAAGGTTTTTAGTTTTGTTTAGCTACTTTTGAAATGTGCTTACCCCTGGAAGAAAACACAGGCAGTTCCCTGACCTCACTTTTCTCTACTGCCATCAAAGCAGTAAAGCTTGGTCAAGAATCTTCCCTAGCTTGTGACTGGGATGTAATGAAGCTTCAGTACATCTGAAGAGATCATCACTCTGGTGTCTCCTACTACCAGAAACACTGTTGAATGTAGTAGAGAAATGCCTGACTTACAGTTCTGTCCCTTCCTTTTCCAAAGGGTTACATCCAAAAGACACAGAGACATCAATGTTTATTCATACAGAGGAGTAAAGGAAGAAAAGACAGTCCTTTAGAGAGCACACAGATCTTAGTTATGCAGCTAACATGAACACAGGGATACCCTCCAATGGGTGATGAGGAACGTCACTAAAAAAAACAAAAATCAACAGAAGAAGCACCAGACCAAATTCATGAAGGAGTCCAAAACAAAGTGGTTCTAATGCCTCAAGGTTTTTCACCATAATGCATTCTATGCATTAAGGTGAAAAACCTTTGGTGCTGCAGCTCACCCCAGACCCTTCCTTTTCTTACCTGAGCCCCATTCGATCCTGTGATGTGCACAAGTGCAGTGGCCACTGTCTCACTCCTCATTGGACAGATTGATAGCAGCAGGAGCCAATGGCTACCGCTGGTGTAAACCAAATCCTGTGACACGAGAGCGGGGCTCAGTCCTGCTGTCCGTGTTAATGGACGCACCAGTGACCCCCAAAGAAAGCAGATTTCCATGGGGGCTCCCAGTAGAAAGGAGGGGCTTGGAGTGCCAGTGAGGGACCCCAGAAGATGATGATCAGAACTGCTCTGTGCAAAACCATTGCACAGAGCAGGCAAGTATAGGCATGTGTTATTTTTATAAAATCTAAGGTTTATAACCACTTTAATGATTCACAAAACAGACAACTTGTGCCTAAAAGCAGTAAAATAAAAGTGGTATTAAACATACATTTTCTTCTTAAAATAAAAAACTTATCTATACATACCGGCTTTGTGCAATGCTTTTGCCCAGAGCAGCCCCGATTCTCTTATTCTGGGGTCCCCTGCTGGCACTCCAGGCCCCTCCTCTTCAGCAGGTGCCCCCAAGGCGCCGCCCCTTGCCTCAGTATTTGATTGACAACTTGACACTGGCTCCCACTGCTATCGATCTGCCCAATGAGAAGCAAGAGAACAGCAAGAACCGCTGCACTTGTGCACATCAGTGGATCTGATCAAGCTCAGGTAAGAATAAGGGGGGGGGAGGGTGGAGGCTGCGGCACAGTCGTTTTTGAAGTCAAAAGTTTTTTTTTTTTTAATCTTAATGCATTCTATGCATTGAGATAAAAAAGCCTTCTGTGTGCCCCCCTCAGGCCCCTAAAACTTACCTGAGGTCCCTCTCTGTCAAGCGATTGTCACTAGTCTCTCAGAGATTCTCCCTCCTGATTGGTTGAGAGACAGCAGCAGCGCCACTGACTGCCGCTGCTACCAAAGTCACCTAGCCAATTTATCCCCTAACTTTTTGATTTGCAATTTTTATTATAGCTGTATTTATCTCATAGCCTTTCATTTTCCAGCTTGTGTTTAAAGACAGACTAAGGAACAATTTAAAGCTAAACTGAAGGAATTTTTACATAACTGTAATAAATTCTGGGATTTCATATCCGCCTATAGTTTTGCTGTAAAACACATAATAAGTATAGAGTTCACTATGGTTATGTTTTCTCAGGATGCACTAAAAATCAATTTTAACCTTTGTAAACTATAAGTATACCACTATAAATATTGCACGGCAGGTGCCATATTAGGAGATTATTATAAACCCTTATATGATTATGAATTATGCTGCCCAAATTTGGGCATCAGTAACTAAAAATACTAATAAAAAGTCCACAAAAAGTGTCCTACCGTAGCCCACAGAGCCCCCCGTAAGCATGTGTTGTTAGACCAAAGCCGAAACTCAGCCAGTTCAGCAGAAACCACCTGAATTTCAGTCCATGTATGGGCAGCCTTGGTGTACTGAAGTTGTTCCATCGATTGACTTCAATACAACCAGCCTGTCAGGTTTCTTTTTTGCTGGATCACTGCCAGCGGAATAGCCGGCAACAAAAAAACCTGACAGGCTGGTTGTATTCTCATGGTGGATAGGCACCCTGCATTTCCCCGCTTGCAGAACATAACAGTGCTGCGGGAGGGATTGCTGTTGTTGGGAAAATTGAGCAATTTTCTTTCCTTCAACCTGTGTTTTAAGGAAAGAAAATTGCACAATGTATGGCCTGCTTTAGGTTAGGGTTGTTCCAGCTGCCATTTTGTGTTGTTCATGCCATGACAAGTGATAAATAATGCAGAAACTGGAAGAGGCAAAAGGATGCAAAAAGGAAAAGTCACAAAAAGGGGGTACAAATTTTATTCCAACTTACCAGAGAAAATAAAAAATACACAGCATATGCAGTATGTCACTTGCAGAAAATGACAGAGCATTGAATCTTTCTGTACTTTACTCATTTTTTTCCCTAAAACATTTTCATGCCTTAGCAGTTTTGTAATATGTTTAAAATATAAATAACGAGATGAAAAAGACAAGCTAAAGCAAAATGAAAAGCAATAAAACACAAGCACTGAGCAGTACGGAGGGCATTAGCAGAGCAGATCCAGTTAAGCAGCAGCACTGGTGACAAAGATGAAAAAATCTTTAAAATATTCCACATGGTAAAGACTTTAACATCGATGTCTGAAATGGCCATTTAATTTCTCTGCGGTATGGACGGGCACACAACAAAGCGAAAATCTCTCCTCTCTCTACGCAGTCAGTCACTGCCTCTTGAATGTGATTGCTTTACTCACACATTTAATAATTGCAGGTCAACACTACAGGCTCTCACCCGGGCTGCACAGAGACATTGAGGCCTGGCTACTGTTGGCAGCTACAGACTAAATGGCCCATGGAAACAAAGCACCTTCTCTATTTGCTGTACTAGAGAAGTATGGGAAAAACATACGGATAGGGAGCCAATGTGGTTTAACAGCTTAAAGCAGAGCTCCGTTTTTTTTTTTTTTAACCACTTGCTGACCAGCCATCGTCGTCATAATGCGGGCAGGTGGGCACGATCCTGCGAGCCGTCATAGCTGTACGTCGGCTCCTTTAAAGCGGGATAGCAGGCGCGTGCCCGCTGCACTGCGGGGGTGCCGATGCTTGTGGCCACCGGCCATGAGCGATCGGGGCACGAGAGGCATAACACGGACGTGTGTGTGTAAACACACAGGTTCCTGATCTGCGAGGAGTAACAGCTAGGAATCACAATCTGTCATTTGCTCTAGGTCAGTCCCCCCCCCCCCACAGTTAGAAACCCACACAGGCAACAAAGTATGAACAGCGATCTGTCATCTCTCCTAGACAGTCCCATCCCCCTTTCAGTTAGAACACAGAGAAGGAACACAATTAACCCCTTTCGTCGCCAGAAAGTGTTAACCCCTCCCCTGCCAGTGACATTTTTACAGTAATCAATGCATTTTTATAGCACTGATCGCTGTATAAATGCCAATGGTCCCAAAAACGTGTCAAAAGTGCCTGATGTGTCTGCCATAATGTTGCAGTCCCTATAAAAATCGCTGATCGTCGCCATTAGTAGTAAAAAAAAAATGCTATAAATCTATCCTCTATTTTGTAGACGCTATAATTTTTGCGCAAATCAAATCAATATATTTTATTTTTATTACCAAAAATATGTAAAAGAATATATATCGGCTTAAACTGAGAAAAAATTAGCTTTTTTTAAAAAAAAAAAAAGGGGGGGGGGGGGATATTAATTATAGCAAAAAGTACAAAATATTGTGTGTTTTTTTCCAAAATTGACGCTTTTTTTTTGTTCATATCGCAAAAAATAAAAACTGCAGAGATGATAAAATACCACCAAAAGAAAGCTCTATTTGTGGGAAAAAAAGAACATCAATTTTCTTTGGGTGCAACGTCGCACGACCGAACAATTGTCAGTTAAAAGGGGCAGTGCCAAATCGCAAAAAATGACCCGGTCATTCAGCAGCCAAACCTTCTAGGGCTGAAGTGGTTAATTATTTCCCTCACTGTACAATTTTTTTTTTTTTAATCCATTAATACATACTACAAATCCCAACAATTCCAGCTGTCTGGTACTTTTCATGATCTTTTTGCAGCAGAGATTGGCAATCTAATAGTTCAGGGAGCAGCAAAGACATAATTACGTCCATGCTGCTCTCTGCAGTATTGCACTGTGAGCCCAGAGCGACAGAGTCGCAACTCCAGGGGGTGCGTCTACGACACTGCTGTCATTTTACTAGGAAGCCGAACTGCAGACTTGAGGGGGTTTTTGTGGGGAACAGTTCAGGAGGAGGAGCATTGCAGCCAGAGCTTTCATTTTATTTTGGGTGATTTTGTTGCCGAATCTGGAGTTTATGTTTTTATTTTTTGTTTGTTTAAGGTTGCTTTCACACTAAGGAGCTTTACAGGTGCTAAAAAAAAAAGTGCTTGCATAGCGCCTGTAAAGAGCCTCTCCTCTCACTCCAGTGTGAAAGCCCGAGTGCCTTCACACCGGAGCAGTGCGCTGGCAGGACGGCCAAAAAAAGAAAAGTCCTGTAAGCCGCATCTTTGCAGCGCTGAAGTGTATACACCGCTCCTAAAGCACCCGTGCCCATTGAAATCAATGGGCAGTGCCACCGAACCACCGGCATAGCGCAGCTGTAGCAACACTTTTTTGGCTGCTAGCGGGGGTTAAAAGCACCTTGTGTGCGGCCAAAAACCTCAGCAAAAATGACGATAAAGCCCCGCTAAAAATAGTGGTGTTATACCACTGACCCCCCCCCCCCATGCCTCAGGGTTAGGGCAAGGCTAGGTTCACACTGCTGCGATGTCCGGGATCGGATGTGATTCGCACCGCACTGCAGTGCAAATCACAAGAGATCTCTGTGCAATGCAATTTCAGCCATACAGATAGTATGGCTGAATTTGCATCGCATTCGGTCCAAACTCGTACAGGACCCTTTTTTTGGTCCGCAGCAGAATTGGATCGTATGGGTGTTCACACCATGCGATCCGATTCCTGTCCGAGTTTGCAGATCACACTGCAATATGCGAACTGATTTGGAGGTGTCATTAACTTTTCACTGACACTCCCAGCAGTTCGCATAGGGCAGTGTGAACTGCCGCCGGGAGACATGCGATGCGGGAACCCGCAGTGGATTCACAGCATTCCCACATCGCAGCAGTGTGAACCTAGCCTTAGAGTAGTGACAGATCAGAGCCCATTTCATTTTTAGTTGGTTTGTGTTCCCTGCTTTAGGTAGGGACTTTACTGGAGGAAAAAAAATCAAACATTTTCAGTTGTGACAATGAATACACTTTTTCAGGGGCCATTTCCTCTCATTTCCTGACTTATCTCCAGGACAGGAAATGATGTCCCCTCCACAGCACACAGATGGCATAAGGATATTAGGCTTTACCCGTGCTGTAAGCCAGATGTGTTCTTGATGGCCTAGTGGCATGAAGGAATTATTTTTATAGCTGCACCACCGATCCTGAAATGAGGAATAAATCCTTTGTTTCTGGAAGGATGAAGTGAGAAAAGTTCAAACTATCAATGCACCCCCCCCCCCCCCCCCCCCATACAACAACCCCCCTGGCTTGATTCATGGAGCCAGCTAGAAAATGCAAAAATTACAGCTACCACTTAAAGTGTTTGTAAAGGCAGAAGGGTTTTTGTTATCTTGATGCATTCTATGCATTAAAATAAAAAAACCTTGTGTGTGTGGCAGCCACCCTCAACCCCCCTAATAGTTATATAGTTGGTGAGGTTGAAAAAAGACACAAGTCCATCCTGCTGTGTGTGCGCTTTTATGTCAATAATACATTGAATATTCCTGTATGTTGTGGTCCTTTAGGTGCTTATCTAATAGTTTTTTTGAAATTATCGATGCTCCCCACTGAAACCACTGCTTGTGGAAGAGAATTCCACATCCTTACCGCTTTTACAGTAAAGAACCCTCTACGTAGTTTAAGGTTAAACCACTTTTCTTCTAATGTTATGTCTTTTTATATTCACTTGCATGGAAAAGTTTTATGCCTATTGTGGGGTCACCAGTATGGTATTTGTATATTGAAATCATATCCCCTCTCAAGTGTCTCTTCTCCAGACATAAAAAGTTCAGTGCTCGTAATCTTTCCCCATAACTAAGGTCCTCCAGCCCCTTACTTAGCTTTGTTGCCCTTCCCTGGACCCGCTCCAGTACATCCTTCCTGAGGACTGGTGCCCAGAACTGGACAGAATACTCTAGGTGTGGCTGGACCAGAGTCTTGTAGGGCAGGAGAATTATTGTTTTATCTTTGGAGTTCTCCTTTTTAATGCAAATATTCTGTTGTCTTCGCTTGCAGCAGCTTGGCATTGCATGCCATTGCTGAGCCCATCATCTACTAGGACCCCCAGGTCCTTTCCTATCCTAGATTCCCCCAGAGGTTCTCCCCCCAGTGTATAGATTGCATTCATATTTTTGGCAAATGCATTATTTTACATTTTTCTACATTAAACCTCATTTGCCATGTAGTTGCCCACCCCATTAATTGAGCCCATCTACATCTAGCGATGTTGCACAAGAAACTCGGCTGGCCTGGACTCTCCCTCCTGATTGGCTGAGACAGTAGCTGGGCACCATTGGCTCCTGCTGCTTTCAAAGTCAGTGAGCCAATGAGGAGAGAGGGGGCAGGAGCTGGCCGCAGCTTTGTGTCTGAAAGGACACACAGAGCAGCAGCTCGGCTCAGGTGCCCCCATAGCAAACCAGTAGGAGAGAGGAGCGAAGCCTCGCGCATGCGCAGTATGGTTCCCGGCATGAAGCCGTAAGGCTTCACTGCCGGGTTCCCTTACTCCCAATGGAGGCGGCATGCACCTGACATGGCGTGCTGACATCGCTAGACTCCCTGGCCGGTAAGTGTCTGATTATGAAAAGGCTTTTAATTTTTGCAGTGGTGGGTGGACCTCCGCTTTAAGAGAACAACTAAGCTTAGTGCTAAAATTAAATAAAATATATTAAACCCTTGTGAACTCAACAAATAAATGAATAAAAACATCCTATACAGATACTGTTGTGCTGTCTATATGTTCCAATGTAAACCAATCTTTAAGCAAGTAAAAACTTTCTACAAATTAAATCATCAGTTCCATCTAGCCAATCAAAGTATCACTGGAAAAAAATATTTTATACATTTTAAAATTTAACACCATATGTGAACTATGTATAATAAGTCCATCCGTGCTTTGTGTCAACCAAAATGTCTCTGGTGCATCCCTCCACCTCATCACATACAGCCTCTTACCAAAAACCAAGACCCCAAATCATTGGTGGTCTAAACAAGCTCAGAGGTATGTGGACCTACCTGAAGAGTCTTCACAGAGGAACCACAAGGAGCACCAGCAGGAATAGAACTATGTATCTTCTCGACCTCGGCAGTATCACAACCACAGAAAAAAGAAGACAACCGCTTTTGTAGTATAACACCCCCACTGTGATGATACTATCGAGATGGTGAAGATACATAGTTCCATTCCTGCTGGTGCTCCTTGTGGTTCCTCTTTGAAGACTTAACAACTAGGTCCACTTACCTCGGAGTTCGTTTAGACCACTTAGGAGTTGGGATTTGTAAGAGGCTGTGTGTGATAAGGTGGAGGATGCACCAGAGACATTTTGTTTGACACAATGCATAGATGGACCTATTATGCTTGGTTCACATATGGTGTTAATTTTATTTTATTCGTTTATTTTTTCCGGTGATATTTTGATCAGATAGATGGAATTGATTTAATTTTTAGAAAGTCTTATTTGCTTAAAGATTGGTTTAAAACAATACAAAGCGCAACTGTATCTGCCCTGGTGGCTCAACACCGAGAGATAAAGACTACTGATCACTCATGTCCACTTTGAGCACAGGGATGTGTCTGTCAGTCTACACTCTGTGCTCTGCCCCTCAGCGGAGTGCCAAACTGTGAAGGGGGTGGGAGCGCAAAGAGGCCGAGCCAACTGCCGATTCAGTCATCTGGGAGGATCCTAACATTATTGTCAGGATCCCTCCAGAGCCTGGACTCTGTGACATCACCTGACAGCAAACTGTCAGTTGACTGAATATGGGTCACAGAAGTGTAGAACTAAGAGCACTCCAGTAACCCACAGGAGAATTATGGCTAAATTAGCTTTCTGTTTTACCATTGGTTTAGTGGAGGGATTTCTAGTTCCTTTCAGCTCACTTCACTGAAACCGGTCCAGGCTAGAATATTTTCTCATGTGAACTTAAGAATACTTCGTAAGAAGGGTGAAAAAAAAGATACTACCACATGCCATCAACATATGTCAAACTGACATGTTATAAAAATGTATATATATATATATATATATATATATATATATATATATATATATATATATATATATATATAATATATATATCTATATATCTAAAAAATGTGTATATATATATATATATATATATATATATATATATGTATATATGTGTGTGTGTGTGTGTGTGTGTATGTGTGTGTGTATATATAAATAAAAAAATAACCACTTGCGACCAGCCGCCACAGTTTTACTGCGGCAGAATGGCACGGCTGGACGAAACAACGTTATGTTACGTCGCTTCTCCCTGTGGCCACTAGGGGCATGTGCCCACTGCTTGCCCTCTGAGCCGATGCGAGTGCATGGCAGGCGAGATGGCCGCCGGCTTAACGCGATCGCTCGTGACACATCGAGATGTGTGTGTAAACGCACAGATCCCAGTTCTCTGAGGGGAGAAGAGACTGATCATGAGTTCATACAAAGTATGAACAGGGATCTGTCATCTCTCCTAGACAGTCCCATCCCCCTTTCAGTCAGAACACAGAGAAGGAACACAGTTAACCCCTTCCCTGCCAGTGACATTTTTACAGTAATCGGTGCATTTCTATAGCACTGATCGCTGTAAAAATGCCAATGGTCCCAAAAATGTGTTAAAAGTGTCCAATGTGGCCGCCATAATGTTACAGTCCTGATAAAAATCGCAGAAAAAAAAAAAAAACTTTAAATAAATAATAAAAATGCTATAAATCTATCCCCTATTTTGTAGCCACTATAACTTTTTCACAAACCAATCAATATACGGTTATTTCGATTTTTATTACTAGAAATATGTAGAAGAATACATATCAGCCTAAACTGATAAAAAAAAAAATAAATGGGGATATTTATTATAGCAAAAAGTACAAAATATTGTGTTTTTTTTTTTTTTCAAAGTTGTCGCTTTTTTTTGTTTATAGCACAAAAAATAGAAAATGCAGAGGTGATCAAATACCACCAAAAGAAAGCTCTATTTGTGGGGAAAAAAAGAACGACAATTTTGTTTGGGTGCAGTGTCGCACAACCGCGCAATTGTCAGTTAAAATGACGCAGTGCCAAATCGCAAAAAATGGCCTGGTCATTCAGCAGCCAAATCATCCTGGGTTGAATCGGTTAAACACAAACGCGCTAACATCCAACGCAACTTAAGAATAAGGAAGCGTGCTCTTAACATTCCTGTATTACCCCCATCTACTATTCTCTTTACTCGCTCGACAGTGCAGAGCTGACAATCAGATCTTTTGTTTTTATGTGTGTGATGTTTACTGAGCCAAACTACAGTGCTGTCCACTCCAATATATAAAGTTGACAGCAATGTAAAAAGAAAAATCAATACTAATAATTTAAAAATAAGTTGCAAAAAGACATCTACAAAGCAAACAACACGAGTGTGTATGAACGGCACGGACTTACGAGACCTGAAAAAAGACATCAATACGGAATGTGACGCGTGGATACATCCTCCCAGAACGCCAATTCACCGGCAGGAAAACAGCAGAAGTTTTACACCACCTCAAAATGAGGAACGAAATATACTGCCCTAATATAACTGAGAGGTATAAACTTCTCAATATGGGGAAAAATATAGATCTTCTTGTCAATAATAATTAGAAATAAGGCTGAAAGTACATTATAAAATCAGGGATGATACAACTGATGAGATCTCACGGCGGCGAATGTAAATTGTTTTCTTATATTTAGCTTGTACATTGTTACTGAATTAGAAAAAAGGGCTGTAATAATACAAAACATCAGAAAAATAAAGCATTTCCACTTCCTATTATGGGACACATGAGGTCCAGGTATACCTTTCTCACTGAACCCTTGTAAAACAGCCCATTATAGACACACACATTATAAATACGTATTATTATACGTTCCCAGCTACATAAAGGGCTCAGAGAGTTGGGGTGCAGACTGCAGGGATGTGGGTCAGCAGGAGGCACAGAACACCAGTACACTGATGTTCCCAGTGAATGACTGGCTGTGCTGGGGGGGGGGGGGGGTGTCAGCACAAGTCTGTGCATTGGAGGACAGGCAGGCTGTGCTCCCAAGTAAGAATGCAAATGAGAAAACGGACCATGCTGGAATGGATGTGCTTCCATAGAATGGTTAATTTGAAACAGGAAAGCAGGTGGATGGGCAGGATCAGCAACATTTTTTGAATACACCGCTCCTATAGCGCTGCAAAGATGCGGCTTGCAGGACTTTTTTGACCTCCTGCAAGTGCACCGCTCCAGTGTGAAAGCCCTTGGGGCTTTCACATTGGAGTGAATTGAGCGGCTCTTTCAGGGCACTTTGCAGGCGCTATTTTTAGCACTATAGCACCTGTAAAGTGCCTCTGTGTGAATAGACCCCAGATGTCTCAGTAAAGAGGACCCGTCACTGCCTGTTGCTATCACAAGGGATGTTTACATTCCTCGTGATAAAAAAATTAACGATTAAATTAAAGTTACAGTGTAAAAATCAAAATAAAGAATAAAAAATGTTTTAATGCGCCCCCCTTCTCTGAGCTGGCCACTCAGCTGTCTGCTAATTGCCAACTCCCATCTCTCTCCAGTTAGCTGTTGATGATCCTGCTCTTCAGTCCTGCCTACTTAAGCCCTCTAGTCCAGAGGAGCTCTGCCTTGGGCACATCACAAGAAACTCTCCTGCGTTCCTGTTTAAGACTGGCTTTGCCGATATCCCTTCTGGCTCCAGATCCTGCTTGCCGTTCCACTACTTTGATCCCTGACTTCTGGCTTGGCCGTTCCAGTTACTGAACTTTGGCTATTGTTTTGACTATTTTTGTTCTTTTTATTTTTAAACAAGTGTGATTTAACTGTACTTGTGTCTCAGTCTGATTTAATGGTTTCTGACACCCCCATTCCCCCGTGCTTGTGTGCAAAGGCAAAAATTACACAACGTAAATACGCCCCGCACGTGAGGCATCGCCACAAATGTAAGAATGAGAGCAATAATTCTAATACCAGGCCGCCTGTGTAAATCTAAAGTGGTAACCTGTAAATGCTTTCAAAGTGCCACTTATGGAATATATAGTGTACATAGTTTGTCATGGTTCCATGGGCTTGCTCAATTTTAAAGAGTGACATGTTTGATAGCCATTTACAGTACACTGTGTAACATGGTCCTATTTTTTATCTAAACGATTTGGTTTAATATTGTGTTTTTGTGCATTAAGTTCCTCTATATAGATCTTTAGTTATCTTTAGAGTGATCGCCAACAGGAGGAAGGAGTTCCCGATTCCTCAATACAGATCTTTAGTGAGACTGCATTTAGAATACTGTGTCCAGTATTGGAGACCTCACTTACAAAATTATATTGATAAGATGGAACGAATCCAGAAACAGGCAACAAAAATGGTAAAAGGTCTGGGAGATGAAACATATCAGGAAGAGACTGTAGGAAGTCTATTTGTACAGTCTGAGGAAAGAGGGGGAATTAAAAAAGTTTAAATATATTAAAATGTCAATAAACCAAATCATGAAAAAACTATCAATAAATGGTGTATGGTTGTACATACTCACTCGGTCACTATATTTGTTCTCTGTATTCTGCAAAACAACCTGGTTGATCCTGCTGTTCATGTCCCCAGTTCAGCTAGAGATTTTGCAGCTGTGGTGGCAGCTCTGCACATGCTCAGTTTTCAGTGAGTTTCTATGCTGAGCACTTCCTCTCTATCACATCTGAGCAGCCCATGTGACTAGAGTCACAAATGTGGGCGTATACACAGTGGTAAAGGAAAGCCCACTCCCTCTCCCCTCCATGCCAGCCAATCACAATGGGGGGGGGGGGGTTATAAAATGGTGGCTTTTAGCCCTCTTATACTAAGACAGGGGCTGGAGAGCAGTGACACAGCATGCGACTTACAGAAATCCGCCCCCACCATGTTATTTCCTCAAAATAATAAATATTGGATTTCAAATATATATTTTTTTGCCAATTTCAAACAATTTATTGATATTATTTAGGTTTACTCCGTACTCCAAAGGCTGTTTTTTTATTTTGAACATGTGACCAGCAGCAGAGGACTAGAAGCTCCACCTGCAGACAGGCAGGGAAAGATCTGGGTCATGTGACAGCTGTACATCAATTAGGACAAAGGCACTTCTATATATTAATTAAAATAATTACAGTTCCATCATCCACACACAGAAATAGAAGGGACAATGTAAGTTAAACAGTGTGTGTTTAGTATCACTTTAAGGGTGTGAATAAGGTTGAGGAGAACAGTACAGTGGAACCTTGATTAACCACTTCAATACCGGGTACTTAAACACCTTCCTGCCCAGACCAATTTCGAGCTTTCAGCGTTGTCGCACTTTGAGTGACAATTGCGCAGTCATGCTACACTGTACCCAAATGAAATTTTTATCATTTTTTTCCCAAAAGTAGAGCTTTCTTTTGGTGGTATTTGATCACCTCTGCGGTTTTTATTTTTTGCTAAACAAATAAAAAAATACCGAAAATTTAAAAAAAAATAATGTTTTTTTTGTTTCAGTTTCAAAACTTTGTAAATAAGTAGGTTTTCTCCTTCACTGATGGGCACTGATGGGGTTACACTGATGGGCACTGATAAGGCGGCACTGATGGGCATTGATGAGGTGGCACCAATGAAGTGGCACTGATGAGGTGGCATTTATGGACACTGATATGTGGCACTGATAGGCGGCACTGATGGGAGACACGCATGGGCACTGATAGCTGGCACGGATCGGCATGGGTAGGCGGCACAGATGGGCATGGATGGGCACTGATAGGTGGCACGGATGGGCACTGATAGGTGGCACGGATGGGCACTGATAGGTTGCACGGATGGGCACTGATAGGCAGCACAGATGGGAACTGATAGGCAGCACAGATGGGAACTGATAGGCGGCATTGTATTATAATATACTGTACTAATGGATGCCAATCAGTGCCAAACAATAATGCATGCCAATCAGTGATGCCCATTGTGGGCACTGATTGGCATCCATTGTGGCACTGACTGGAATCCCTGGTGGTCTAGGGTGGCATACCTTGTCCTGGGCATCCCTGGTGGTCTGGTGGCGTCTCTGGTGGTCCAGTGTGGGCAACCTCGGGGGGGGGGGGGGCTGCGCTGATAATCGATCAGCACAGACCCCCCTGTCAGAGCAGCAGCTGATCGGCTCTCCTCTTCTCGCGTCTGACAGACGCGAGTGAGGAAAAGCCAATCACCGGCTCTTCCTATTTACACTGTGATCAGCCGTGATTGGACACGGCTGATCACGTGGTAAAGAGTCTCCGTCATATGACATCTGGTCAGGATTTTGAAACCACTTTGCCACCATCATTTTGTTATAGGGCGGGCGGCAAGTGGTTAACAAGTGTTTTGAAAAACGAGAAACTTTTTTTTTTTTTTTTTTTTATTCTGACTCGGTTGGCGAGTGTTGTCTCGCAAAATGAGCAGAATTCAAGCTAATGGGATGTGCAGTACCACATTTGGCCAGAGGTGCGGGGGCACCAGTGACACTCGGAATGGTTCGGAAATTTCCGAGGCTCTCCGGCACCCCCCCACCTCTGGCCACACGCAGTATTGCATGCAATAGAAGTCAATGCGGAACAAATTACCTTTGTTTCCATTGACTTCTATGAGGAAACTCACTTTGATATGCGAGTTCTTTGGATTACAAGCATTCTCCTGGAACAAGGTTCCTCTGTATTCAATATACAGCTACAAATCAAGACCATGGGGACATGACCTTAAAGTAGCAGAAGGAAAGTTCAAAATTCATCTTAACCCCTTCGCACCTTAAGCCCCGTACACATAGGCAGAATGTCGGGAGACATTTGCTGGTACAAAATCCACTGGCCCACATTCTGCTCCTGTGTATGTTGGCCTTTCCAATAGCAACTGGGTGTTCGGCTGGCTTCTATCGGACATGCATGCTAAAAAACCAGCAGCTGACCGACTCACAATCAAGCTCTCAGCCAACGGCCGAGAGCGCTGATTGCAGTGTTCTGGCAGAGGGGGGCGTCTCCCTGTGAGAACACAACAGTTAAGCGGGGGAGATCGATAAACTAACCTCACATGGCTAGTACAGCTGCTCCCGACTGGAGTTGTCAGTTTTTAGTTTTTTTTTTGCTCAACCTGCGGGGTAATGTGTATCCAGCTATAAAGGGTGAAACAAAGCCCATTCACACCTGAGCATTTTTCAGATCGTAAACCGCTCATCTCAAAAGTTCCAAAATTCCCAACAAGCAAAATCCCATTCATTTGAATGGCCCCTGTTCACATCTGAGCGTTCTTGCACCTGAAGCAAAATGCCTGAAGCTTAAAAAAAGTAGATGAGCTTCTTTTTAGGGAGATTACAGGCGTTATTCTGATTTTTACATTGGTGACCTTTTCACCTGTACAAAATTGCGGAAAAAATCAAATTGGGCTTTTACATGGTGGTAATATGGGGGTAAATCGTAATGGATATCTCCAGATTTGTTTTTATCATCTAAGGGAAACTGGCTTAAAATGGTAAAAAAAAATATAAAACATTTTGGCCAGCCTTATGTTTATTCAAAATTACTGTACCTACCGTATTTATCAGCGTATAACACGCACCGATGTATAACACGCACCCCAAGTTTAGGAGGGAATTTTAAAGAAAAAAAACTTTTAGGAGGGAAGGTAAGGAAAAAAACTTACATTTAAATGCCCATCAATGCAGCCTTGTCAGTGTCATTTGCAGCCTTGTCAGTGTCATTTGCAGCCTTGTCAGTCATTTACAGCCTTGCATGTCATTTTCAGCCTTCCATTGCAGCCTTGTCAGTCATTTGCAGCCTTGTCAGTTACTTTTGCAGGCTTTCCGTTTTAAAAATGGTGCTGCCGAGATACAGAGTGGATGTCCTGTATATATCGGCGGCGCTCGGTAGCTCTTGGCCGTTCTCGGCTATTTTCGGCCGTACTCAGACATTCTCAGCTGTTCTCGGCAGCTTTCAGCTTTCGAAAGCCGCCGAGAACGGCCGAAAATAGGCGAAAGCTGCCGAGACTGGCAAAAAAGGCAGAAGAGCAGACAATCGATGGGAGATCGGCATACAACACCCACCCACGATTTCCCCCTGATTTTAAGGTGAAAAAAGTGCGTGTTATACGCCGATAAATACGGTATATATAAACTTGCTTTAGAATCTGTTTTTACAATGAGTGAGAAGAGGGGGGTGATCGCCAGAAAAACCTTCAGATCCCAACGTGGACCTAACGTCAGATATATTTTTATGTTAAGGGGATGCGTGAAAAATATTGTACAAGACTAATACTGTCAGGTATTTTATTACTAAATCACATACAGTGCCTTGCGAAAGTATTCGGCCCCCTTGAACTTTTAAACCTTTTGCCACATTTCAGGCTTCGAACATAAAGATATAAAATTTTTATTTTTTGTGAAGAATCACCAACAAGTGGGACACAATTGTGAAGTGGAACGAAATCTATCCGATTTTTGAAACTTTTTTAACTAATAAAAAATGAAAAGTGGGGCGTGCAAAATTATTCGGCCCCCTTGTGTTAATACTTTGTAGAGCCACCTTTTGCTGCAAAAACAGCTGCAAGTCGCTTGGGGTATGTCTCTATCAGTTTTGCACATCGAGAGACTGAAATTCTTGCCCATTCTTCCTTGCAAAACAGCTTGAGCTCAGTGAGGTTGGATGGAGAGTGTTTGTGAACAGCAGTTTTCAGCTCTTTCCACAGATTCTCGATTGGATTCAGGTCTGGACTTTGACTTGGCCATTCTAACACCTGGGTACGTTTATTTGTGAACCATTCCTTTGTAGCGTTTGCTGTATGTTTGGGATCATTGTCTTGTTGGAGGATAAATCTCCGTCCCAGTTTCAGGTCTTTTGCAGACTCCAACAGGTTTTCATCCAGAACGGTCCTGTATTTGGCTGCATCCATCTTCCCCTCAATTTTAACCATATTCCCTGTCCCTGCTGAAGAAAAGCAGGCCCAAACCATGATGCTGCCACCACCATGTTTGACAGTGGGGATGTTGTGTTGAGGGTGATGAGCTGTGTTGTTTTTACGCCAAACATATCGTTTTGCATTGTGGGCAAAAAGTTTGATTTTGGTTTCATCTGACCAGAGCACCTTCTTCCACATGTTTGGTGTGTCTCTCAGGTGGCTTGTGGCAAACTTTAGACGAGACTTTTTTATGGATATCTTTGAGAAATGGCTTTCTTCTTGCCACTCTTCCATAAAGGCCAGATTTGTGCAGTGTACGGCTGATTGTTGTCCTATGGACAGACTCTCCCACCTCAGCTGTAGTTCTCTGCAGTTCATCCAGAGTGATCATGGGCCTCTTGGCTGCATCTCTGATCAGTCTTCTCCTTGTCTGAGATGAAAGTTTAGAGGGACGGCCAGGTCTTGGTAGATTTGCAGTGGTCTGATACTCCTTCCATTTCAAAATGATCGCTTGCACAGTGCTCCTTAGGATGTTTAAAGCTTGGGAAATCTTTTTGTATCCAAATCCGGCTTTAAACTTCTCCACAACAGTATTACGGACCTGCCTGGTGTGTTCCTTGGTCTTCATGATGCTCTCTGCGCTTTCAACAGAACCCTGAGACTATCACAGAGCAGGTGCATTTATACAGAGACTTGATTACACACAGGTGGATTCTATTTATCACCATCAGTCATTTAGGACAACATTGGATCATTCAGAGATCCTCGCTGAACTTCTGGAGTGAGTTTGCTGCACTGAAAGTAAAGGGGCCGAATAATTTTGCACGCACCACTTTTCAGTTTTTTATTTGCTAAAAAAGTTTAAAATATCCAATAGATTTCGTTCCACTTCACAATTGTGTCCCACTTGTTGGTGATTCTTCACAAAAAAATAAAATTTTATATCTTTATGTCTGAAGCCTGAAATGTGGCAAAAGGTTGAAAAGTTCAAGGGGCCGAATACTTTCGCAAGGCACTGTAGATCACAGTGCTTCCCATAACAATGCCTTCATCTTCTTTGCACCACCCAAATTAAGATGTTGGTACAGTGCCTGCACCGTTCTGAGCTGTGTTCACAAATGTCTAACACAGATCACCAGCACTTGCAGGCTCTCACTTCGGGGGTTATTTACTAAAGGCAAATCCACTTTGCACTACAAGTGCACTTGGAACTGCAGTAGATCTGAGGGGGACATGCAAGGAAAATAAAAGAAATACATTTTTGCTTGCACATGATTGGATGATAAAATCAGCAGAGCTTCCACTCAGATCTACAGCTACTGCACTTCCAAGTGCACTTGCAGTGCAGAGTGGATTTTCCTTTAGTAAATCAACCCCTTTGTGACTTGTTACAAAAATACAGTACTGCAGTCTGATCACTGGGCAGATAACACGGAGGAGCTGGTGATTGGTGACAGGCTGGTCAGCTACCCAAAGTTGCCCAGAGATGGACTTTAAGCCCTTTTAGCTGGCCATACATTACTCAGATTTTTTTTGTATTCAGTCAGCTAACTAAATAATTTTTTTTTTTTTTTTAAACAGCCAATTTTCCCATCCACATATTCGAGGTGGATGGGGAATTCCTCCCAATTGTGTCTTTGTATTTTGACAGCTCTCCTGATCAGTGCTATGTCTCAATGGCTGCATGCACTGATTGAGTAGAGGTTTTTCAACTAACACCCGTTCATGAAAAGTCTATCAATACATCAACATCACATGAACGGGAACCTCCATACATGGATTTTCGATCCCTGTATGGCCAGCTTTACCTGTTGAGAACTGTAACAAATGTATCCATGCAGACATGGAAAATTACCCGAAGGTCTGCTTTAAAAATAGGGCTGGGGATAAGAGATAAGAACAATTTTACACACACGGGCTGTTCAGTTGCACTTCACTGAGGCTGGAATTCCAGCCAAGACATTCATCTGCATTGAAACGAGTGGAAATGGATTGAAATTTGTGTGTTGTAGGAGAAAAGCAAGCAGAACGTCTTTATCAGAGGCACAGACAGCAACAACCACTGTGTGTCCCCACTAAGTAGATTTATTATTTTATATATATCAGGTACTTATATAGGGTTGTCAATTTACGCAGTGCTTCACATATGTATTGTACATTTACATCAGTTGCCGCCCTCAAGGAGCTTACAATCCAATGTCTTACTTGAGAATGAAACAAATATAAAATTTACTAAGTCTGCTGCCTCAGTTGTTCTGATGGCAATTTGCATAACTCCAGAATGTTAAGAGTGATCAGATGAATTGCAATTAATTGCAAAGTCCCTCTTTACCATGAAAATTAACTTAAAGTGGAGTTCCACCCAAAAATGGAACCTCCGCTTTAAGTGAAGGTGACCCCCTGACATGCCACATTTGGCATGTCTTTTTTTGTGGGGGGGAGCGGATGCCCTCTTTTTAGAGGGTTCCAGCTCCCACTTGCTCCGGGTACTCTGCGCCACTGGAAGGGAGATCACCTCTCCCCCCTCCCTCTCTGCAATCATCTGGGACATGTGATTGTCCGGCCAGTCCCACCGCATGGTGCGGCTCGCCCATGCGCAGTGGGTGCCTGGCTGTGAAGCCACAGCAGGGCGCCCACAGTTACAATGCCAGTGCCGCAGAGAGGAGGGGGGAGACGAGCTGGGGCTTTGTTCCCCCCGCATCGCTGGACCGTGGGACAGGTAAGTGCCAGATTATTAAAAGTCAGCAGCTGTAGTATTTGTAGCTGCTGACTTTTAAAAAAAAACTTTTTAAGAGGAACTCCGTTTTAATCCCATAAAAAAAATTTCCACTGCATTTATGTAGAAAGCTTCAGGGCACCCAAGAAAGTCCAGCAAGTGCCAGGACTGTCTCCTATAATTGATTCAGCTGCGGGATTGGGGCGCCACCAGTGCAGAGCTTGCTCAGGAATGGCAGCAGGCAGGTGTAAGTGCATCTGCACGCACAGTGAGAAGACTTTTGGAGGATGGCCTGGTGTCAAGAAGGGCAGCAAAGAAGCAACTTCTCTCCAGGAAAAACATCAGGGGCAGACCGATATTCTGCAAAAGCTACAGGAATTGGACTGCTGAGGACTGGGGTAAAGTCATTTTCTCTGATGAATCCCCTTTCCATTTGTTTGGAGCATTCAGAAAAAACCTTGTCCAGAGAAGGAAAGGTGAGCACTACCATCAGTCCTGTGTCATGCCAACAGTAAAGCATTCTGAGACCATTCATATGTGGGGTTGCTTCTCAACCAAGGGAGTGGGCTCACTCACAATTCTGCCCAAGAACACAGCCATAAAGAATGGTACAAAAACATCCTGCAAGAGCAACTTCTTCCAACCATCCAAGAACAGTTTGGTGAAGAACAATGCATTTCCCAGCATGATGGAGCACCTTGCCATAAGTGATAACTAAGAGGCTTGGCGAACAAAACATCAACATTTTGGGCCCATGGCCAGGAAACTCCCCAGGCCTTAATCTTATTGAGAACTTGTGGTCAATCCTCAAGAGGCGGGTGAACAAAAACCCCCAAAATTCTGACAAACATTGATTATGCAAGAATGAGCTTCCATTAGTTAGGATGTGGCCCGGAAATTGATTGACAGCCTGCCAAGGAGCATTGCCGAAGTTGTGAAAAAAAAAAGAAGGATCAACACTGCAAATATTGACTCTTTGCATAAACTTACTGTAATTCTCAATAAAAGCCTTTGACACTTATAAAATGCTTGTAATTATACTTCAGTATACCATAGTAACATCTGACAAAAAGATCTAAAAACACTAACGCAGCAAACTTGTGAAAATATTTGTGTCATTCTCAAAACTTTTGGTCATGGCTATACTTGCATACATATGTATACTAGGGACAATTCAGACCAGAGACAAATAACCTACCAACATGTCTTTGGAGGAAACCAGACTACCCAAAGGAAACTGGACCACGCAGGCACAGGGAGAACATGCTAACTCCATGTAGATATTGCAGTGGTTGGGATTCGAACCAATGCCAGGCGGAAGTGATAAAAATAGATTAGATTACCTTCACTGCTTATTTAGGTATAGGGACAGGAAGTGAAAAAATAACCAACAGGAAAAGCTAAAATAACTTAGGAAAAAAAAAGACCCGAATTGTAATTTGACTGATCGCTAATTCTATGCTATTTAGCTGAACATGTACTAAGCAATATGGCTTTCTTGGGAAAACTAATTTAACAGTTGTAATTGACCTTCAAGCACTTGCTTAACCGTATAATGTTAATTACTGGCATCTGGTTGTAAACAGCCTGTGTTTTTTCAAGGCAAACTATAATTAGTGAGGTTGAGATGTGTATTTAGTAAAGACGTCGGTTCAAGTGCAACTCAATATTTCGAATAGTAATATCACTTTGAGTGCAACACTATGGTGCAATAAATGTTAATGTTCAGGACCGCACTATGGATTCTAAGGAAGCAGTTACTCAAAGCAATCACCTCTCTACCCCATTATAAGAGACCAAAGAGAGCAGTAGAAGTTGCATGGTTACTATGGGCTGGTTACCAAACAAGGTAGTTAAAATTGGTCTGGCTTACCATAATATATGCATGCAAATTTTTGAGGAGTGCTCAACTTCCAAAAAGAGCATTTCCAGTTTCAAAACCAAAAGGGACAGCATGCAAAAATGTGCATAATGCCCATTACTTGGACCAAATCCACTCAGTTTAAAGCAGTGAAAGAAATCTGTTCCAAGGTACTTCTATACCATTATGACGAGTAGGGGTATGTGTAACTGCACGTAAGCATTTCTATTTCCCCAACAAAATAAAAATCTTAGGTTGTTACAACAAAAAAGTAAGTAAATGTAGATTTTAGGTATTTTAATATGTCAGTTTTCATTTTCTTTTTAATTATCTTTTTTTAAATATAAATTTTTTAGGCAGAGAGCCCTAGAGAATAAGATGGTGGTCGTAGCAATATTTATATGCCATGAGGTATTTGCGCAGCGTTTTTTTCAAATGCGATTTTTAAGGGAAAAGAAAACACTTTACTGAATTTTAATGCAAAAAAAAAAAAACACTATATATAACCCATTTATTGGTAAACTATTAAACAAACTATGATACTTTGCTGCAATACTCCACATGTGGTGCGAACATTGTTTACATATGCGTGAGCAACCTATGTATGCATTCGCTTCTGTACGCCAGCACGGAGGGACAGGGGGCTTAACATTTTATTTTATTTTTTTATTCTTTTTACACTGTCCCTTTATTTTTTGATCACCTTTATTCCTATCACAAGAAATGTAAACATTCCTTGTGATGAAAATAAGGTATGACTGGTCATCTTTATGGAGATATCAGGGGTCCGGTATACGTCTGCCCAAAATTGTCTCACTATGGAGCAAGACCACCAAATATGGAGGTGGGTGCCAATTTCATTGTATGCACAGAAATATTTGAGTGTACATTTAGGTACATATTGCGCCAACTTAGTGGGAACAAAATACAAGGAGGTAAGGACTTTGTAACTGGCCTTCATTGGCAAAATATTCTGGACAGAAGACATTGTAGCTGCCCAGACTTCCGACCATGCTCTGTAAAATAAACTTTCATGATCTCTGTAGCTGCAGGCACAGTGGTGCAATTTATCCTCAAAAGTTTGCAGCTGAAGCAAGGACCATATTGCTGTCCATACACTTCTTGAATTTCAGCCAATTTACACAGTTGGTGGCCCTATCAGAACCACCCAGCTCATCAAACTTCAATCCATAAATTGGTATTCTGACAGCTGCGTAAGCAGTGGCCTTCAGAATATCTAATGGGGATGGCGTACTCTATTAATTTCTTGAGATGAATGGGAAATATATTATCATACATGGCTGACCTTAAACTCTCTTAAGCACCAGCTCTGCATTTACATTAAAACTCCAAGTCAATGCTTTGAGAGGGAGCAGTGGGAAATGAGATGGAACTTTCCTACTTCTGCTGTGAACTTTGAGGGTAATACAGTGGTGTGAAAAAGTGTTTGCCCCCTTCCTCATTTCCTGTTCCTTTGCATGTTTGTCACACTTAAGTGTTTCGGAACATCAAACCAATTTAAACAATAGTCAAGGACAACACAAGTAAACACAAAATGCAATTTGTAAATGAAGGTGTTTATTATTAAAGGTGAAAAAAAATCCAAACCATCATGGCCCTGTGTGAAAAAGTGATTGCCCCCCTTGTTAAAACATACTATAACTGTGGTTGTCCACACCTGAGTTCAATTTCTCTAGCCACACCCAGGCCTGATTATTGCCACACCTGTTCACAATCAAGGCATCACTTAAATAGGAGCTGCTTGACACAGTAAGGTCCACCAGAAGATCCTTAAAAGCTACACATCATGCCGAGACCCAAAGAAATTCAGGAACAATTGAGAAAGAAAGTAATTGAGATCTATCAATCTGGAAAGGGTTATAAAGCCATTTCCAAAGCTTTGGGAATCCAGCGAACCACAGTGAGAGCCATTATCCACAAATGGCGAAGACATGGAACAGTGGTGAACCTTCCCAGGAGTGGCCGGTCGCCCAAAATTACCCCAAGAGCACAGCGACGACTCATCCAAGAGGTCACAAAAGACCCCACAACAACGTCCAAGGAACTGCAGGCCTCACTTGCCTCAGTTAAGGTCAGCGTTCATGCCTCCACCATCAGGAAAAGACTGGGCAAAAATGGCCTGCATGGCAGAGTTCCAAGGAGAAAACCACTGCTGAGCAAAAAGAACATCAAAGCTCGTCTCAATTTCTCCACAACACATCTTGATGATCCCCAAGACTTTTGGGACAACATTCTGTGGACCGATGAGACAAAAGTGGAACTCTTTGGAAGGTGTGTGTCCAAGTATATCTGGCGTAGAAGGAACACTGCACTTCATAAAAAGAACATTATACCAACAGTAAAATATGGTGGTGGTAGTGTGATGGTCTGGGGCTGTTTTGCTGCTTCAGGACCTGGAAGACTTGCCGTGATAAAAGGAACTATGAATTCTGCTGTCTACCAAGAGATCCTGAAGGAGAATGTCCGACCATCTGTTCGTGTACTCAAGCTGAAACGAACTTGGGTTCTGCAGCAGGACAATGATCCTAAACACACCAGCAAGTCCACCACCGAATGGCTGAAGAAAAACAAAATGAAGACTTTGGAGTGGCCTAGCCAAAGTCCTGACCTGAATCCTATTGAGATGTTGTGGTATGACCTTAAAAAGGCCGTTCATGCTCGAAAACCCTCTAATGTAACTGAATTAGGACAATTCTGCAAAGATGAGTGGGCCAAAATTCCTCCAGGACGCTGTAAAAGCCTCATTGCACGTTATCGCAAACGCTTGGTTGCAGTTGTTGCTGCTAAGGGTGGCCCAACCAGTTATTAGGTTTAGGGGGCAATCACTTTTTCACACAGGGCCATGATGGTTTTGATTTTTTTTCACCTTTAATAATAAACACCTTCATTTACAAATTGCATTTTGTGTTTACTTGTGTTGTCCTTGACTATTGTTTAAATTGGTTTGATGTTCCGAAACACTTAAGTGTGACAAACATGCAAAGGAACAGGAAATGAGGAAGGGGGCAAACACTTTTTCACACCACTGTATATTTTACTTTCACTTTCAATGATAATGGTAAACAGGACAAATAGAGAAGGTGAATCTCCCTAACGGGGTCACAGACAGCAACAAAAATGGACAGGTGTTCCAAACCCTCTCCACTATCCAAAACAAAAAAAAAATGTGTTAAGCACCAACTCTATATATAAATTAAAAGTATGCCAAGTTAATCCTTTGAGAGGGAGCGGTGGGAAATGAGATGGGACTTTAGTACTTCTGCTGTGAACTTTGAGAGTGAATTGTGCCACAGTGCCTTTAGCCACAGAGATCAGTGCGGGGCAGTAAACTCCCCAGCATGTTATCCTATGTGTCCATGCCCACATAGGCTGTTTGCATTTCTGGCAAAAAACAAAACAAAAATCTAGAACTAGTGTGCTACTGGCCTTTTTCGAACGTCCAGTGTGCATGAGGCCTTTATTTCAGCTTGAAGAAGCTTGTGCTTTTTTATGCTCTTTTGCACGTTTTTATTGAGCTTCTTTGAGCATAAGCAATTTTTTTTTTTTCATAAACCTTCCCTTCAGCTAATTTTTCCTATTGATTTGTGTGTTTTCAAGCTCTCTTGAGCCGTTTTATGCTCTTTCATGCTTTTTTGTGTATTTTTGGGTACTTGGGTGTCTTTTCTGCTCCAAGGTTCCTCTCAAAAACACAAGTTTCGTGGGGGGTTTCTGTCAGTAAGAGCATATGGCTGTTATTTCACTGAAAAAGCTATATTGCGCATGGACACATTGGCGACCATGGAGGGGATTTTCTAGGCAGAAAAAAAAAATCTGAGCTTAAAAAAGCTCAAAAGCCTGCAAAAAGTCTCAAGAGCCGCTTCTTTGAGAAGCAGTGAGCATGAGCCCTAAAGCTTTTACCGCTAGTCAAGAGAATGTAAATACTTACAAAGCCCATAACTTGACCACAAGTTCATGTAAAACACTTCAAATAAAAATTTCTGTTTCATTCACACTTGTACGACTCCAAAGTTTCGCCGACTTTGGAGTGTAACTTTGATGATGCAAGTTTGGATAGGTGCAACTTGGATACAACTTTGGATTTGATTAGTGATAAAGGACAACTGTCGCACAACTATTGCATACATTTCAGCACTGTCATGTAACTTTTGAGGGTTAAACATTGAAGTCTATGACCCTCAAGTTGCATGAAAGTCGGACCAAAGTAGTGCATGAACTACTTTGAAGTTGCAGCAACTTTAAGTCACACATATATGAATGGTTATCATTGGAAAACATAAGGAATGACTTGTCATGCAACTGTTGCACAAGTGTAAATGGAGCCTAAATCTGATGGAAAAAAAAAATCCAACTTTACAAAAATTGTACCAGTGCTACAAAATGCACGGGATCATTCATGAGAATGATTTTTGCCCTGCAGGAAAATATGTTCGGTAAAATATTTTCCCATTTATCAGTCGCTTTATGATTTGTTTGTCCATGAAAATAACCAACTGTCTTGCAGGTTGATCGGGCCCTTTTTTGACCAGCCTTAGACTAGATTAGGCTGGCTGCCTCAGCATTTGCAAGCAAGTAATTAAGCAGTGCATTAGGAAAAGTGAACATAGGGAAGCTGGAATCCACTTATACCAACAAATAGATATAAAGGACAAAGCAAAACCACTGTTCATGCAGGTGTAAATAACATCTAAATATTTTATTAACCTGTGAATGTTATTGAGCGGCAACACAACCGCCTAAAACGGCCCTTGATCTCCTGAATCTCCGATGTGGTTTAAGAGGCTCAATGACCTTACAGCAACCTTTGTTTTTCAAACACTAAACTAACGGGGGTCTCTGGGGGACACTGACTTTTTAACACTTTCTCTGCATTTTACAGATTGGAATGGTAAACAGCACTGACACAAAAGACAAAAGATTTTCTTCGTCAGAGACGGGTCTGAATGGATCAGATTAACAACGAGAGGCAGTGGGAATGCCAGTAACATTCCTAATTGGCAGAAAAAATGGGAGGATTGGGGGGGTTAACCTAAAGCTACATAAAGTGAACCTGTCATGCAACAAAGTAGCATTTTAATTAACACAAGGTGTGATGCCACATCGTGTGTTAATTCATTTTCAGTGAACACATATGACAGTGTTTGTAGGTGGGGGCAGCTTATTATTATCATACAGGATTTCTATAGCGCCAACAGGTTACACAGAGCTTTACAATATAAAAAGGGAGACAGTCCAGTAACAATATAATAGAATACAAGCGGGTTAAAGAGGAGTAAACCCTATTTAAATAATTTTCAATATTCAAAGCAAACTCCCCATCCATTCATGTCTCCATGCTTTATTATGTTGAGAAAAACACCTTTAAAGAATTAAAAAAAATTATATTTTTTGGATTTTTTTTTGCCAATAACATGGTGTGGGCAGATTTCTGCCAGTCACAGTCTATCACCCCCCCCCAACCCCACCCCCACCCGGCCTGTGTCTTAAGAGGGAGGTGAAACCTCCATCAATCAAGATGTAATCCCCCCCCCCCCCCATTGTTTTTAGCTGGTTAGTAGGCATGGAGGAGTAGGGAGGGAGTGGGGTGTCATTTACCACTGTGTATATGTATATATCTATCATATGTGTGACTCTATAGTCATATGGATTGCTCAGATGTGACAGAAAATGCTCAGCATAGAAACGCACTGAAAACGGAGCATGTGCAGAGTTGCCAACGCTACTCTGCAAAATTCCTGTCTGAATTGGGGACATACACAGAAAATGGAGATCAAGAGAAGCTGGATTAGTCAGTTATTTTTGCAGAATACAGAAAATAAATCACACAGTGAATGAGTATGAACACCATGTAATACACTATGTTTTGATGATGTGGGTTTAGCGTCCAGATCTGTACACAGGTAGACATGTGCAGCAAAAAAAAAATGATCGGTACAGCAGATAAGTGCAGTACTGACTGGAGGAGCAGGGCAAGTGTTGGAAATTCATCTTATTTTGCTGAAAAGGTAGAATCACCCTTTAATTAGTTGGTGCTACAAGGTTTTAGTCTTGCTCATCTGTTTCACAAGAAATGTCAGCTAAAACTTTCCTTCACCTTCTCTGTGTATGAAATAACAGGCCAGAAGCTATTATATTGCACTGCATGTCATCATTCTGAACCCTTCAACAGTACGTATCACAAGCTGGAGTATTTCCTGCAGTGGTAAAAATGTTCTCAGAAGGGGTCTTCGGATGGCCAACTTAAAAGGGAAAAAAACTGATCTATACGAGGATGATCTTATCCTCTTAAGAAAACACAGATATATACCTGCAGGAAGCATTACACATCTTGAACACATTTTCCATATATTTCAGGCTTAAAAGTGAACTGGGGAGAGTCAAAAAATCTTCTGCTAGACCCTCAAGTCTTCAAATCTACAACCATCTGCTCAACTATAAGAGGATTCTAATATAAAGTACATTGGCCTATAAATAACTAAGTTGGTGTTTGACTTATCCCTCAAAACTCTCTCCACTACCATCTTAAAAATAAACACCTGGAAAAACTGCCATTGCCCCTAAATCTTTTTTTCGTATGAAAATAAAAAGCTTTTATACAGAGCAAGTCCCAATCCTCTTCTTCTGGGGTCCCCCACCGGTGCTCCAGGCCCCTCCATTTGATAGAGTGCCCTCACAGAAAACCACTTTCCGTGGGGGGCGTACCTGTGCGCGCGCACTCCCGAGCTCCGCTTCTGTGTCCTTCTGCACAGACAGCAGGACTTGCCCCCTCCCCCCACTTTTGTGTCACAGGATTTGACTGACTGCAGCGGGAGTCAATGGCTCCCACTGCTATCAATCGGTCTAAAAAGACAAGAAATAGCCGCTGGGGCCATTGCACTTGTGCACATTGCTGGATCGAAACAAGCTTAGGTAAGAAAAAGGGGGTGTCTGCGGGGAGCTGCAGTACAGAAGGTTTTTCACCTTAATGCATAGAATTGCAATAAATTCAATAAGAGTGTTGGACAGCTGATTGGAATCAGAACACACTGTATCCACCTGAAGATAATGACTTAGAGATTATTAAAGTGGTTGTTCAGCCTGGACATGTTTTTACCTTAATGCATTCCCTGCATTAGGGTAAAAAATGTCCCAGGGTTTGTATCGCCCCCTCACTCCCCTTTATACCCGAGTCCTATCTTGATCCAGCTCTGTGCTGTCTGCAGAAGCTCTGCTCAGAGAGGCAGCAGTGGGAGCCATTTGCTCCTGCTGTTGTCCATCAGATCCTGTGAGCAGAGACTGGGGTTGAGCACTACTGTGTGCGTCAATAGGAGCACACACAGCCTGGCTTGGGGTTGAGCCTGCATGTGTGTCATCATAGGAAGCAGATTCCTATGGCGGCACATCGAGAAGAGAAAGAGTCTGCAGCACAAGAGGGGGAACCCAGAAAAGGAGGTTCGGGACCACTCTGTGCAAAATCACAGGGCAAGTATAACAAAACACACACTTTAAAAAGGTTAATGCCAGTTTTGTGGGGGGAAAAAATAGCAAATAAATAAAAAAATAATATAGCGTATACAACTGCGACACAAGTCATATTGTAATTGAATGTTATTAAAAATTACCTTTCCTTTTTAATCTGCAGCCACTGTAATTTTCAGAAAATGCAATGCAATAAGGCTACCTGGAGGTGTTCTATACACAGAATGTGTACAGAATGCCCCCCAGAAGCATAATTTCCTGCTTGTGTGATTGGCTTACTGATTTTCCCAAAGTCTGCACTAAGATACAAGTCAGATTTCCGGCATCCCCTGCAACAAAATTGTCATTTTTGGTGAGATACTCCCAATAAAAAACATGTCTAAAGGGATGCAGGCCCAGCAATGTTCTTCACAAGAGCTTTGCAGCTGATTGATAATTATGAAACCGTTCCCATTAGACTCATCCAGATAGACACAGAGAAACACACAGGAATTTCTTCAGAATAACAAAATGTAACAATCTGCAACAAAGTTTGTTAAAATCCTTGCAGTGTCCATAGATCACCCAGAGGGGAGAATGTTTTTTCTCAACAAAAGTGGAGTTATGATTTAAGCATCAACATCGATTCTTTTGTCCACTGGATTTGACGAAGTTTACCCCTCTTAAACTGACACTGGGTGTTTTAAAGGGGTATATGTAGCGTTGTGAACACTGGGGTCTGTTTGCTTGAATGTTGGTTTTATTGTTCTGTAACTTTCTTCACTTGTAACAGTATGCCTCTCTCATTTTCATAAACTAAATAAAAAAAGTAAAAAAAATGAGGAAGAATGTGCATGCTCTATGCCAGTAAACGCTTTTAAAACTTCTCAATGCAAATTTGATCCTCTATTGCGGTGGTCTCCAAACTGTGGCCCAGTAGCTGGATGCAGCCTTTTACTTGCCTTTATCTGGCTCTTGGGTAACTTTTCCCCTACTCACACCAACAATGGGGCACGATTCCTCCTACTGACACCAATGAAGTGGGCACTATTCCCTAATACTAAAGATGTGGCATTGTTACTCCCACTGACACCAGATCATATTCTACTCCCACTGGCCACAGTCCAGTCCCCGTAAAGTTTGAAGGACAGTAAACTGGAGACCCCTGCTCTATTGCAATCAAGAAAATTACACTGCTCAGCATATCTGAAAAATGACCAAAGATTTAAAATTTACTTACTAAAGGGCAGCATTCCCACAAAGCCTTAAAGTGGCTCTAAACTCAAAATAAATGCAATGCGTTTAAAGTGATTGTGTAAACCCTTTTAAGTGACTTTTACCTAAAGGTAAGACTAGAATAAGGCTTTACCTATAGGTAGTGGGCCGTTTAGGAGATATTTCACTGGTAGTGCCCCAATGTCGTAATCGGTGCATGCGCTGTGAAGTAACAGACCACCGTGGCGTTTCTTCCCCCAGCACATGCTGTAACTGACATCACGCGGCTCCGGTCAGCCACAGAGCCGGAGTCTGAGGCCCCAGAAGGAAAAGGGTGGAGATGGATGTGGCCTCCACAGGGGACAGCGCGGATTTCGTTTACAGGTAAGTGTCATATAATGGGCTATTTGCAGGCCTTGCGGGGAGGAAAAGAGGAAGTAAAACCCACTAGGGTTTACTTCCTCTTTAAATATAAGTAGAATGTATTTTCTAATTTTCTCTTGCTTTGTTTCTTTTCACAAATGCAAGCTTTTTTCTTCCGTTCTCACTCTTCCTGCTCTAGGGTGGCCAAGTTTGTTCTCCATGCCCCCTACCCAACAACCCCCCCCACTTGTGTATGTAAAAGTAGCCACCCTTTTCTGCTCACACGAGATAGACGTACGGACGAATGCAACTCTATGGGGATTGTGGTAAACATATAGCAAAGACAACAGCACTGTTCATCACGTGGCGAGGTGCATCAGTGGAGGATAGGAAGCATGCACAGGACAAAAAAGAAGCCTAAAAAAAAAAAATAAAAAAAATAAAAAAATATATATATATATGTAAAGCAGGATAGAAGAATTACAGCACGTATAAAAAATTAAAACAAATAAAAAATGAATTTAGTGTCACTTTAAGCCCATTTTCCTTTAAATGTTGTGGCAGGCACTAGATCGCCATTCACCACGATATACATATAGGACAAGGGTAAGAATGGTGCTCTTACAGAAGGCAGGAATACCAGCTCATACAAATGCCTCAGTTATTTGTGTTGTACAATAGGAAGCCTCCCTTGACAGCTGCCTTTTAAAACAGATGTCAACCTAGACCCAGTGGGCACATGAACTGCCTCAATAAGTTGACTAAGGACATCTGCTGATGTGACAGATGTCTGCATCACTACCAAATATACCTCCATGTTGTTTCAATACTTTATTTCTAGCCTCTTAAAGAGAATCTTCCGTAAACTCGATCAGCTTCAAGCTGAACTCCGGTTTGCTAATAAAAATCTCCATTACTATCTTTCTTCTCACTCTCCCAGCAGTCGGAACTCTCCCTCTGCTCCCATACCCACTATGTGGCCCCAAAGTATTCATATACAATGTAGGACCACTGATGCTGCATTGTACTTAACGATTTCACTGAGAGGGCTGCCTTCCTAGCTGGAACTTTTTTGTTTTATCAGGATGGCTACTTTCAGTAGATGGTTCCACTATGTGGGAAGGTGGGCCACCCTCTGCTGCTCATTCCTGACATGGACTGCGTTACTATGTGCTGATGCACCCAGCACTGGCATCTAAAAACAAAGCAAAATGTTCATTTATAAAATCCCCTCTCAGCCCTTGTACACACGGTCGGACATTCTGACAACCAAATCCGTTGAATTTTGTCCGAAACTGTTGCATACACACGGTTGGACAAAGTTGTCGGAAAATCCGATTGTTCAGAACGTGGTGACGTAATTTCGTTACGATGGGACTACGTTTAGGCTAGTAGCCAATAGCTTTGGTCTAGGAATTTGATCTGAGCATGCGTGGCACTTTGTCCGATCGGAATTCTCAACAAACAATCGGACAAAGTCCGATCGGATCATGTTTTCGGAAACTTTTATAGCCCAGCTGGAAAACTTGGTCCGTCGGATACTCCGACGGAAACAGTCCGATGGAGCCCACACACGGTCGGATTATCCGACAACACGGTCCTATCGGACATTGTCCATCGGAATATCCGACCGTGTGTACAAGCGCTCACACAGATGGGATGCTGGTCATCTATGGAAGAGTCTTGTGGCATGCAAGTAGTAGCATCAGGCACAAGGAGAGGTGGAATATTTCACCCTCACCTAGGTGTCGCAGGAGATTGTGGGGATAAGATATGTAATGATTTGTCTTTTCCCATGGGCTACCTGCAGCTTCTCTGCTATCAGCCATGCTGTGTCCCACACTGGTTGGTCCACTGCCTGGCATACTCCCGCTGACTTTAGCTGCCACGTCATTGGCCACATTGGGTTCCTCTTCTTTGTCCCCCATTGGCCGCTGTCCCTTGTATCCTGGCAATATTTCAGCAGCTAAGACTCTCAGCATCCAGTTGCCGTGAAACACCCTCTGCCTATTCCACATTTCATGCCTGCTGGTCCATCTTCTGTCAGTGCCCACTTTAAACCATACAGACCCTGGCAGGCCAGAGATGGTGCAAATTTCTTTCCTGCAACCACAGAAAATGTTGACAGGGCAATCCCTCCTGCCGAGCAATAGTCTTCTACCAGTATGGGCGGGAGCAGGTGGGGGGAAGCCATCCACACTGGGATTAGACAGTGATTATCGCTAGTGGCTATAGCAGCAAATGTGACAGGCTGGTTGTACCCAAGTTGATCAATCGACGAATGGTTTGAATCCCAGCTTGTTCTTGTTGAACTGGCCAAGATTCAAATCATGTATGGCCAGCTTAAAGCGGTTCTTCACCCTAAAGGGGAAGTTCCGCTAATCTGATCCCTCCCCCCCTCCGGTGCCACAATCGGCACCTTTCAGGGGGGAGGGGGGTGCAGTTACCTGGATAATCCAGGTATCTGCACCCACTTCCGGGCAGACCGCCGCAGACCCCCCGCCCCCCCGTTGTGTTCTGGGAAACACACAGTTCCCAGAGACACAGCAGGGGACCATAAGAGACGCGCATCGCGACTCGCGCATGCGCAGTAGGGAAACCGGGCAGTGAAGCTGTAATGCTTCACTTCCCGATTCCCTGACAGAGGATGGCGGCGGGGGCAGCAGTGAGAGGAGCGATCGCTCGTCATCTGCCGCCGACATCGCTGGACCCTGGGAAAGGTAAGTGTGATTTTATTAAAAGTCAGCAGCTGCAATATTAGTAGCTGCTGGCTTTTAATATTTTTATTTTAGGTGCAGAACCACTTTAAGTCTCTGTCTGCTGCCTGGACTTACTTCTCTGCATAACCTTTTAATTACATTCCAGCTGAGATACCATCCTCTGTGGTCATCTGTGTCTCTCTGAATTAAGTGAAGTACTCTTTGTTCAGCTTCTTGTGCTACCTGAACAGAGAATATAGTATTGTGCAATAGGCCCTAGGGACAACCAGCAGGTATACTTCCTTAAAGTAACAGAGGCTGCAATAGGTGAATCTACACTAACTAGCTATATTCCCTGACCACTTTTAAAGGATGAAGCATTACTACTTTATTGCAAGGTCCACTTTAGGCGCATTCCCCATGTATTCCATGAGACTCTACCATGGGCTGGTGACAGTGTAACTAGCCGCAAGGGGATTTTTTCAAAGAAATCTAGGGAGGATGCTCTGTAATAAAGAGAAACAAAGTTCAGCTTACAACAATGCCTTGAGTGGAAATCATTCCAATGTAAACGGATACCAATAAAATCTGACAATGAAATGTATTCTTCCTCATACTGTCCAACAAAAAAAATACTTTTTTTTTTCCCAACCAGAGGGAAGCAATTATTAACTACTAAAAATCTGAAAAAATGTGTTGCTATTATGTTTTGTTCAAATATGAAAGAAAAAAAAAAGTACAATTTAAAGTTTTTTGGAGTTGCAGTGATCTTTAAAGAGTGATTAAATACAAATTTAATGAACCTTTGATCTCTGGCCGGTGAGCATGTGAGACCACATGCCAAAATGTATGTTGACAGGATCTTTCCAAGGATCTCAAGTTTACTATAACCTTTTTAAATGAAGCCCAGCATGAACTTTGTCCAGCGGCTGACTCTTCAGGCTCGGCCATTGTGCCAAACAGTGGGTCACCGGCTTGTTTGCTGGGGGTGGCAGATGGTTTCGTTTGTTGCTTACATCCACCCTTTCCAAATTTTATGTAGCAGCCTGGCCAGAGATGAGAGCAAGTGATGCATGATTGCACCTGTTTTGTCTTTTTTTGTATTTTTTTTATTTCTAAAACAAAAAGAAGAAAGCTTTGTTCCACTGACAGTTGTTCAAACAAGGCAAATATGGAAGGCAACGATGTATCAAATGGTTCAGTAAGAATAAGTGTGTCAAGAATTACATTCATTTCTTTGTACGGGGTGCAACCAGTTATTCAGATTCTTACCTACAATGCTGTTCAGAACATTGTAGTATGGTTATACAAGGACAAGGGATCTGTCTCTGAGCATGAGTAGCACACACTCCAGGACCTGTTGAGATCTGTGCCTAGTACATCAGCTAATGCTAACATAGTATCATCATGCATGTGGCTTCCACATGTATAGCATTTGCAAATATTTGCACATAGATCATCTATTTTTAACCTGAGAAGTTGAAACAGTGTTTTTTTTTTTTTTGTTTTTTTTTTGCTGGCTACCTTGAAAGTATGGTGGGGACCCCCCCCCCCCCCTTGTTTTATTGCCCTGCCCATGTGCACCTTTCCCTGATTGCTAGATTGAAACAAATCAGAGTGTCTGCCATCTTTGCTTTTTAGGATGGCCCCTTAAAGTTATGCCTGGGGTTTATAGTGTGTTGCTGTACCTTTAGGAAGAAATGGTTGCCTCCAGGTAAGCTTGCTGTCTGTTTGTGGATTGTTATATAGGAGGTGTGACAGAAAGAGGTGACACTCGCTACAAATCTTAGAGACAGGATGTTACAGTGAGGGAAAAAAGTATTTGATCCCCTGCTGATTTTGTACATTTGCCCACTGACAAAGAAATGATCAGTCTATAATTTTAATGGTAGGTTTATTTTAACAGTGAGAGACAGAATAGCAACAAAAAAATCCAGAAAAACACATTGCAAAAAAGTTACAAATAAATATGCATTTTAATGAGTGAAATAAGTATTTGACCCGGACGCAAAACATGACTTAGTACTTGGTGGCAAAACCATTGTTGGCAATCACAGAGGTCAGATGTTTCTTGTAGTTGGCCACCAGGTTTGCACACATCACAGAAGGGATTTTGTTTGCAGATCCTCTCCAAGTCATTAAAGTTTCAAGGATGATGTTTGGCAACTTGAATCTTCAGCTCCTTGGGATTAAGGTCTGGAGACTGCCTAGGCTACTCCAGGACCTTAAAGTGATTGTAAAGGCTCGTTTTTTTTTGCACAGAGCAGCCCTTATCCTCGTCTTCTGGGGTCCCTCTTTGTAACTCCTAGCCCCTCCCCTTTGAGTGCCCCTCAGCCAGCAGCTTGCTACAAGGGTGCACCCAGGCAGAGTCAGAGCTCCATGTATCCATTCAGACATGGCAACCTGACCTGGCCCGGCCTCCTCTCTCCCGATAGGCTAACTGACTTTGATTGACAGCCGCGGGAGCCAATGGCACCACTGCTCTGTCTTAGCCAATCAGGAGTGGTGTACTGGATGACTAAGGGGATCATGGACATCACTGGAGAGAGAAAGAGCTCAAGTAAATAATTATTGCGGGGCGTTGGGGAGGCTGCTACACACAGAAGTTTTTTTTTATCTTAATGCATACAACGCATTAAGATAAACCTTCTGCCTTTACAACTTTAAATGTGCTTCTCCTTAAGCCACTCCTTTTTTGCCTTGGCCATGTGTTTTGGATCATTGTCATGCTGGAATACCCATCCACGACCCATTTTCAATGCCCTGGAAGAAGGAGGTTCTCACCTAAGATTTGACAGTACATGGCCCCGTCCATCGTTCCTTCGATGCAGTTAAGTTTTCTTGTCCCCTTAACAGAAAAATATCCCCAAAGCATAATTTTTCCACCTCCATGTTTGACGGTGGGGATGGTGTTCTTGGGGCCATAGGCGGCATTGCTCCTCCAAACACGGCAAGTTGAGTTGATGCCAAAGAGCTTGATTTTGGTCTCATCACACACAACACTTTCACACAGTTCTCCTCCGAATCGTTCAGATGGGCCTGTACATGTGCTTTCTTGAGCAGGAAAACCAACTGTTGTCACCCTCTCACCAAGTAGGTTGGCGATGGTTTGTAGCCTATTCCAGCATTGAATACAATCTTGTCCCCGACATCCTTATAGACACCTGGGAGCCAGAAATCTTGCTGATTGATAAGGGATCAAATAGTTACTTCATTCATTAAAATTAAAATCAATTTATAACTTTTTCAAAATGCATTTTTCTGGATATTTTTGTTCTTACTGGGTCTGTCACTGTTAAAATAAACTTGCCATAAAATTTTAAAACGATAATTTTTTGTCAGTGGGCAAACATACAAAATTAGCAGGGGACCAAATACTTTTCTCCCTCACCGTGTATTTGCACCCACTGTAATAGACATGAACAAAAGCAGCCATATTTTTAGTCTTATCCTAGGGTGGCAACCATGGTTCTCTCTATAGATACAGTGGAGGGTGAGTATAGCCACCCAGACACACGAAGTGTGTTATCTGCAGGATTACCAGGTGAAAAAGTAAAGCAGCCTGAGAAAACGTAAAGAGTGCAGGCGCCCCATTTAAGCTTAAATATGTTTTGATGTGTACAGTGGCATCCTCTCATTGTTTAACACAAAAATTGTTGGCGTTAGGTTGCCTTCATCCATTTGGTGGTTTTATTTATACAAAATTTTTGTTCCACAACCATTTTGTATCTTAGAGCAAAAAAAATAAAGAGATATAATCACTATTAAGTGTTACTGCAGTAGATTTTTGGACCGTTGTTGAGAGATTAGTCTCACGAGATTACTCTTGCAGGGGAACACGTTAATGAGAAAACTCGCCCAACAATCTCCTGAATGGGCAATCTCCTAAAGCGATTAATCTCTTGCTCCCATTCCAGTCTATGGAGGGGAACAGAGGAGATTAATCTACTTTCTTTTACGCAACTGCAACCCTGCGCAATCACTTGACTGTTAATCTCTTGTTTACAGTTTTCATTAAAGCTAGGGGGATGTAAAAAAAGTGACTGATCGCACAAGACTCTAATCATGTGACTGAGCAACTAAAATTACTTCCATAGCTCTAGCCTTAAAATAGAGCTAAAGGTAAAATGGAATTTTTTTCTCCATCCGTGTTGCATTGGGGAGATTTCCCTTCATGTCCTGTCACATAGCCAAAACAGGAAGCGAGATGAAATCCCTCCAAAGTGAGAAAGCCCCTGGTTGTCACCACAACTAGTGTCCCCACTGGAAGATACAAACACTTACTATTACTTTTCTGAAGACAATCAGAAATTTGGGATTTTATTTTACTTTCACTTTTGATAACATGACAAACAGGGAGGTGAATCTCCCTAATGGGGAATGGGCAGCAATACAAACCAGACAGGTGATCTAATCCCTCTCCATTCTTCCATTTTATCCAAAACTAAAAAAAATCTTGCCTTTAGTTATAATTTAAAGGGGTTGAAAACCCGCAAGGTTTTTCACCTTAAAGCGGAGGTCCACCCTAAAGTGGACCTTCCGCTCATTGGAACCCTCCGGCGCCACAATTGGCACCTTTCAGGGGGGAGGGGGTGCAGGTACCTGTACAGTACAGGTATCTGCACCCACTTCCGGCGTAGATTCTGCAGAAGGTAATCCCCTTTAAGCAGAATCTACGCCCCTTTCCGAAAGTCCCCCGCTGCCTGCTGGGAAACACGCAGATCCCAGAGACAGCGGGGACCATCCTTATTGCGCAGCGCGACTCGCGCATGCGCAGTAGGGAACCGGGAAATGAAGCCGCAAGGCTCCACTTCCTGATTCCCATACCCAAGATGGCGGCGGCAGCACCCGAGAGACGATCGAGAGATCGGCTTCGGGTGCCGACATCGCGGGCGCGCTGGGCGGGTAAGTGTCCTTATTTTAAAAGTCAGCAGCTGCAGTATTTGTAGCTGCTGGCTTTAAAAAAAAAAAAAAAAAAAAAACGGCGGAACTCCCGGCGGACTCCCGCTTTAATGCATTAAGGTTAAGCTATACAAATGCTAAGCTATACAAATGCCTGTTTTTACTTGGATTCATGCAAGTGTGCTACATACTTGCGTGAAAAAAAACTGTTTTATGGAGTCACACTATGGAAACAATTATTATCTTTACATGAGACCACTGGGACAGAGGAAACCAAGGAGAAAGATGTATGGATTTAGTTTACAGTCATTGATACTGTGAAGGCTAGTTAGCCCTTGGCAGGTAGTTGTATTCGGTAAGTGCAACAAGAGATATGATATGGATATACTGCCCGATTGCATGCACTTTGGCAGCATCAACTTCACTTTACACAACTTTCATATTTAAAAATAAATAGTTTTAAATGAATTTTAAGAACTTGATTTTATTGCATTTTATTTTTGAATCCTGCATGCACACCAGGTCACCAATGGATGTTTGCCACATGTAGTAGCAATTTGATATTATGGATTATCTGCACATTAGCACTTTGTTTATTGCTACAGATAATCTCCAATTAACCAGTATAATTTAATTTAAGCAATTTTCAATTGCATTTAGTCACATTGAGGTGATGAACTACGTGATGTCGCCACACTTGACGGTCGGAAACAGTGGCTCCTTATTCCCTATTGTTGTCAGTTGGACACAGATGCAATTTTATATACGATATTTGTGAGTACTTTGGTACTTTTGTTTAAGGACCTTAACAGTAATACTGCACAATGAAGTATTTGTTTTACATCGATGTGAGACTCAATTAACATCTGGGAAGGCGACTTAATTTGATTATCACAGTCACTGTGGATTCTGAAGAGCTTTAAGCCCATATTGTAAATAACGCTATTTTGACTACTTTATCCGGGTAGTCCAACATTTAGGGTCAGTGTCAGTGTGTGACATCCTGATTGGGGATGATAGCTAGTGTGACAGCTATTGTTTTGGATTATCATCACTGGACTCTTGGAATTTTTGATCCATGATATTGTGGACTATGTATCTATAATTAACATTGGAATCAAATAACACACGATTCATTTAGTGTCTTTTTTTTTCCTTTTAAATGCTGAATTTTACTGTTATTTTTACTTTGTCAGTGTTGTGTTTTTTTCTATGAAATTTATTGTGACACCTTAGAGCGGGCATCACTAAATGGCGGACCATGGTCCGGTTGCGGAGCTAGTGGCTGTTCGATCCGGACCTGCAATCACACCATTTAGGAGCAATCAGCAGAATGAAAACAGCCGCAGCGCATGCGTGTGACGTCACAAAGGCGTGACGACCATGTCTGAGGATGTCCTGTACATGCGTGAGGGCACAGCTGTACCAGACATCAGAAGACCACAGATGGACACTGGGCACAGCCGAGAAGGGATACATGACATCAAAGATGGGACATGCAGTGGAAGTCTCCCTTAAATGGCAAGAGAGGGTACAAATGGACATGGCGCCAATGCCATTCGAGGATGGACAAATAAGGATAATGTAAAATGTGAAGGGGGGCAGTGCTGAGAGGGGGAGAGGTGATGTAAAGGGAGGGAGCAGTGCTGGGGGTGTGATGTAAAGGAGGACAATGCTGTGGGGGGGGGGGGTGTTAATGTGAGGAGGGCTAAGAATACTATTGTTGGGGGGAGGGAGGGTTGTGATGATGTGAAAGGGGCAGTGCTATAGGAGGGGGGGGAATTAAAAAGTGGAGTGAAGGGGGAAAAGGACAGTACTGTGGGGGGTGATATGAAAAGGGCACAGTTATGCTGGGGGGTGATGTGAAAGGGCAAAGAACAGTACTGTGGGGGTGATATGAAGGGGCCATGGATCTGTTGGGGGTGATGTGAAGGGACAGAAGACAGTACTGTGGGAGGGGGCAATATGAAGGGGCACAGTTCTGCTGGGGGGGGGGGGTGATGTGAAAGGGCAAAGGAGAGAACTATGGGGGGTGATAAGAAGGGGGCACGGTTCTGCTGGGGGGTGATGCGAAGAAGCAAAGGACAGTACTGTGGGGGGTGATATGAAGGGGCACAGCTCTGTTGGGGGGAGATGTAAAATTGGCAGAGGACAGTACTGTGGAGGAGGGATGTGAAGGGGGCAGAGGACAATACTGTTGGGTGGGGTGATGTTTTGTAGGGGGGGTTGAGGATTGCTGTGAATAAAGGGTGTCTGTGATGTGAATAAGGTTCAGTTTCAGGTTTTGGACTTCTGGTGGAAGAAAATGTTACTGGTAGGACCTCCGTGAATTTTAATTCAATACACCTGCTTTAGAGCATACTTACTACTAGCAGCGTCAAATCCACCTAACCCCATATTTTTTAAGAAAATGTCAGGAAAGACCTACTAGAACAGCTGAACTTTATTTAGGGAACTTAAGTTAATCAGAGGCACTAAATGATGGCAGGTGTGTACTGACTCCTATTTAACATGAGTTTGAACGTGATTGCTTAATTCTGAACACAGCTACATCCCCAGCTATAAGAGGGTGTGCACACTTATGCAACCACATTATTTTATTATTACCCCCCACACCCCTAAAAGATTACAGTTTGTTTTTCAATTGAGTTGTACAGTTTATAGGTCACATTAAAGGTGAAAAAGTTCTGAAATTATTTTAACTTTTTTTTTTTTTTTTTACATCACAGAAACCTGACATTTTAACAGGGGTGTGTAGACTTTCTACATCCACTGTATATACTGCATATGTGGTGTGTGTATGGGGAGCAGGTGTGTTAAATTTGGTGTTATCGCTCTCACTCTCTCATACTAGTCACTGAAAGTTCAACATGGCACCTCATGGCAAAGATCTCTCTGAGGATCTGGAAAAAAGAATTGTTGCTCTACATAAAGATGGCATAGGCTATAAGAAGATTACCAAATCCCTTAAACTGAGCTGCAGCACGGTGGCCAAGACCATACAGTGGTTTAACAGGATGGGTTCCACTCAGAACAGGCCTCACCATGGTCGACCAAAGAAGGTGAGTGCACATGCTCAGCGTCCTATCCAGAGGATGTCTTTGAGAAATAGACGTATGAGTGCTGCCAGCATTGCTGTAGAGGCTGAAGAGGTGTGGGGTCAGCCTATCAGTGCTCAGACCATACACCACACACTGCATCAAATTGGTCTGCATGGCAGTCATCCTAGAAGGAAGCCTTTTCTAAAGATGATGCACAAGAAAGCCCACAGTTTGCTGAAGACAAGCAGACCAAGGACATGGATTACTGGAACCATGTCAAGCATGTGTGGCGGTAACCAGGTGAGGAGTACAAAGACAACAACTTCTTTGGTTGCCTACAGTCAAGCATGGTGCAGTGTAATGGTCTGGGGCTGTATGAGTGCTGCCGCCACTGGGGAGCTACAGATCATTGAGGAAACCATTTATGCCAACATGTACTGTGACATATCAAAAGAAATAATAAAATTAGCACAAAACCAACTCAGGTACCTATAATTGTTCTTGCAGCACTACTGTCAAAGTCTATGATCAGCTTTCATGTGTATAGAACACACAAGGAAAAGGAAGCAGTTGACAGATGTTGTGGAAAAGTCCCAGAAACCTCAGGTGGTGGTTTTGCCATATCACACAATTAAACACCCCACACCGAAGTCTTATGCATCACACTCCCCTTCAGGGTTCACACTCACCAGAGGGTAGAGCTGCACGATTAATCGTTAAAAAAGCGCAATCTCGATTCACCCCCCCCCCCCCCCACGATCTCTTCCTTTGAGAGTAGGTGATTCTTTCATATAAACTAGTGGAGAGATTATCTGCTCACTCAGCTGTCAAAAGAAAGCATCCTGGGCAATCTGCCAAGTGTGGAACTTGTAACATTGTAACTAACTCTTACTTGTTAGATCAAAGGAATAGAACTTCTTGTGTAAACAAATAATCTTGGCAGTCTGCCAAGCTTTCAACCACATGTAAATGCAGGAAGTTTAACCACTTAAAGTCTAAATCTTTTTCTGACACTTCTTTCTTAAGTTAAAATCAATATTTTTTGCTAGAAAATTACTTGGAACCCCCAACCATTTTATATATATATAGAGACCCTAGGGAATAAAATGGCAATTGCTGCAATATTTTATGTCACACTGTATTTGCCCAGCAGTCTTTCAAATGCAATTTTTTGGGAAAAAATACACTTCACTAAATAAAAAAAATAAAAAACGTAAAGTTAGCACAATTTTTTTGTTTTAATGTGAAAGATGATACGCTGCGAGAATCGCAAGAGAATCGTGATCTATCTTCTAAGAAAAAAAATCGTGATTCTCATTTTAGCCAGAATCGTGCAGCTCTACCAGAGAGATGAATAAATTAGCCATGGATAGATAAACCACGGTAGATCTCAGCATTAACCCCTTCCCGCCGAGCGTACGCAGATCTGCGTACTCGGCTTCCGGGGGGTATACCGGGATGATGCCCGCACCTGCAGGCATCATCCCGGTACCGTTTTTTACAGCGGGCGATTGGCTTTCCAGCCATAACAAACGATGCGGCTAAAAGCCGCTCGGCTGTTATGCCGGAGGAGCGGGAGGGGACGTCCCCCCCTCCCGCCGCCTCTCGCCGCTGTTACCGGTGCTCCCGCTCGATCGGGAGCACCGATTCCCTGTCCGACGCCTCCGGCTGCTGCGGAGGAACTGGAACGAAGCCGTAATCGGCTTCGTTCCAGTCTCCTCATCGTAAACACGGAAGCGACGTCATGACGTCACTTCCCGTTTACTCGGCTGCCAATGGCGCCGGTTTTAAAAAAATATCCGGTATTCAGAATCGCCGTTTTCGGCGATCTGAATACATTGAAGTGTAAAGGAGGGGTGGGGGGTCTTTTAGACCCCCGATCCCTCCATAAAGAGTACCTGTCACCACCTATTACTGTCACAAGGGATGTTTACATTCCTTGTGACAGCAATAAAAGTGATCAAATTTTATTTTTATTTTTTAAAACAATTTAGTCGTTTTAAAATAAATAAAATAAATAAAAAAAAAAATAAAAATTTTCAAAGCGCCCGCCGTCCCCGCGAGCTCGCGAAGCAAAGAAAACGCATACGGAAGTCGCGCCCGCGTATGTAAACGGTGTTCAAATCACACATGTGAGGTATCGCCGCGATCGTCAGAGCGAGAGCAATAATTCTAGCAGTAGACCTCCTCTAACGCTAACCTGGTAACCGTAAAAAATTTTTAAAGCGTCGCCTATTGAGATTTTTAGGTACCGTACTTTGTCGTCAATCTACAAGTGCGCGCAATTATAAAGTGTGACATGTTTGGTATCTATTTACTCGGCGTAACATTATCTTTCACATTACGCAAAAAAATTGGGCTAATTTTACTGTTTTGTTTTTTTTTTATTCATGAAAGTGTCCCTTTTCCCAAAAAGTTGCGTTTAAAACACCACTGCACAAATACCGTGTGACATAAAATATTGCAACAATCGCCGTTTTATTCTCTAGAGCCTCTGCTAAAAAAATATATATAATGTTTGGGGGTTCCAAGTAATTTTCTAGCAAAAAATATGGATTTTAACTTGTAAACACCAAATTCCAAAAATAGGCTTAGTCATGAAAGGGTTAAGGAAGGTGTCACAGCTTATCCTAAGATCTCCACCGGTTTCTTGGACAGAAAAAAGGCTCCAATAGTGTAATTCCATTTTATCTTTCAATTTATTAAGTAAATAGTTTTCCATATAAAATCATCAGCGAAATAGCTTAAGAACGATCTAGCCAAGTTTGACAAGCATTCCTCATAACTCAGTGCGACTCACGCTCTGTAGAAGCAGCATCCACTGCTTGCTTCCTGGTTAGTCTCTTCCTGGTCGGGGAACGCACTCGTCACACATGGTCATCGTAAGGCGATGGACTGGCCAAGCATGCCTCCAGACCTAAACCCCATTGAGCATCTGTGGGGCATCTTCAAACAGGAGGTGGAGGAGGGCAAGGTCTCTAACATCAACCAGCTCTGTGATATCATCATGGAGGAAGGATCATTGTGGAAGAGGACTCCAGTGGCAACCTGTGAAGCTCTGGTGAATTCTATGCCCAAGAGTGTTAAGGCAGTGCTGGAAAATTATGGTGGCCACATAAAATATTGACACTTTGGGCTCAATTTGGACATTTTCACTTAGGGGTGTAATCTATTTTGTTGCCAGTGGTTTAGACATTAATGGCTGTGTGTGGAGTTATTTTGAGGGGACAGCAAACTTACACTGTTATACAAGCTGTACACTCACTACTTTACATTGTAGCAAAGTGTAATTAAATAATAATAATTATATAATAAAATATGTACTCACTTTTGTGAGAGACTGTGTGTGTGTGTGTGTGTGTGTATGTATATATATATATATATATATATATATATATATATATATATATAAAAATAATACACACACACATAGTAAGTGATTTCTGTTGTGTCATTAGGATAAGGAAAATGTGTATTACTGATCTGCTTTAATTTTTTCCCTTCATCAGCTAAAAAGTTTCACCATAAAAGGATCTTACGGCTTCCTGAACTATTACATGTAAATCATCCTCCTCCGATCATATAAAAATGGATCCTTGATGGCTGTTTTACAGTTCTCAGAGGTCAAGGTTCCTTGTTCCTGTCAAAAACCACAGGCATTTTCTTTCATCAGCATTACTGCTGGCTGTTTGCTTTGGTGAAGAAAGGGGTTTCAAAAATGGAAAATCAAGAGTGGCCTTTAATAATTGAAAAGCTTTCCCTCTCATTGTTACGAATGCACACCAGGAATGGCCGGGGCAGGGGAAGACTGCTTGTGGACTTGACGTTGGTGAGTCTCACGAGAATGCCACTAATGAGCTGAATTCCTGCAATATACAGATGAGCTCTGCACGGAATCACATCACTCACTATTCATATGTTCACACTCAACACTCTATCCAGCCTATTCTAAGAAACAAAGTTCTCCTGGAGTAAAAAAAAAAAAGACATATATATATATATATATATATATATATATATATATTTACACACACACACAAAAATAATAATAATGTTTTACAGCACCAACAGTTATGTCTTCTTTTATATTCAGCTTTTTCCATGGCCCTCCAACTAAGTTCTGTTGCAGGGTAAGAGCACGAACACAAGAGTGAGAAATCATGTTTTTAAATCTCTTAAAATTCTGATTCCTTTATTTTGCTGGAATGCCTTTGTAAAGACAGGCGTACTGTTTGGTAAAGTCTTGAAAGTCATTGTTTAATGACTATAGATTTAAATTAAAGCCTCAAGCCAAGTACACACTACAAGTTCTTTTTCGCTCAACCTCCTGCATGTATCCTTACCTGTCATATATCTCCCCTTTTTCTGTTTATAGCCCTGCAATACTCCAGATTTTGTGGGTGGGTCTGTTGTCCGGAGCTCGGTGGGACGAGTCGTGATACCAGAAGACTCCCCGCCCACCTCTACACGCCCCTTGGCAACGTATTTTCTCCTGTGTATTTCTTACACTGAACTTCTGCTGATCTCGTGGATTATGCCCCATGATCACTAACATCCAGTCAAAACCCAGGAAAGCCACCACATGACTTCAGCAAGCCCAATCATGCTGAGGTTTGGAGCAGCCAATCCTGGGAGAGCTGGAGAAGAAAGGAGGGGGGGGGGGGGACCTGCCCAGCCTCTGACTATTTTAAACCATCAATGAGCCTTGATGAGGCGTGATTAATAAAACCCTGAAATGTACTGGCAATTAAAAAAAATTGTGCTCAATAAACGGTTTCTAGTCAATAAAAATAGTGTGTGCTCAACTATGCTCTACCCTAAGCAGACCTCTCCAATTTGAGCTACTGGATATCATGACCTGTCCCCAAGCCTGTGGGGAATCTACCCTGTGCATTCTCATTTTTCCCACCCTTTCTTCTTTCCTGGTGTTATTTTATTTCCTTTTCCTCTTTTTTCACTTTCGTTTGCTCTTCTTCCTATGCACTTCTCATTTACGCATAATCTCCCCGAGTTGATCTGATCTCACAGGGGTCATTCTCCTGTTGGTATCCTGGTCAAACTTTGTTCATCCAGAAGAGATTTACTTTTCAAACTGTTTGCACACTTTGTCAACTATGCTGAACCCCTGTGTGGGTTATTTTTGCTGTTATTTGTCACTCTTGAAAATTAATAAAAGAGAATATAGTGTGGAACCACCTATTTCTCAACATAGTGCTTAACGCATCTACCTGCAGCTTCAGTAACAGAGAGCTGTAAGGTACCTGTGATAGGCAGTGTTCGAAGTGGAGCTTGTGTGCTGAGGATTCAGGCGAAAACTTAGGCAGATCAGGCTGGCAACACATCAGGCAAAGTGGTACACGATCAGAATCCAGAGTGTGGTCAGGCAGGCAAAGGTTATACATGAGTTGGCGGTGAATTACAAAATCAGCAGGCGAGAGAGCAGTCAGGAATTCAGGCAGAAGTTCATATATGGTATTCAGAGTCACAAAACAGTCACAACACCCAGGGAGCTACTCCACACAAATGGGCACTAAGAGATAGAAAGTGCTGCTATTTATGGGCTGATTTGATTGTAGATTGTCCACAGCTGGCAGCGGGTGGGACTAGTAAGTCCAAGGTAATGCGTCAAACTGAGAGAACATAGTAATAACTCCAGAGCTCTTTTGTGGCACAACAAGACTGTAGCTGTGGGACCAGGAGCATCCCGGTTCGAATACATCCAGGTACATGACATAGCTGTCTACTGGAAAACATGCAATTCCAAGTCTGACATGCAGCTTGAACCAGAGATTCAGAGCTCCATCTATCTAATCAGAGGTTTTGGCTTGGTTTGGGTTTTAAAACATAAGCAATTCAAAAATCCCAGTTTCTAAAATCGTTATTACAACTAAATCGGGGTTCATAAATCCTATCAGATCACAGGATGCTTTTGTTAGATTCACAGACGACTTAATGTGGATGTAAACCCCTTATATATACCCAGAGAATGAACAGCCTAGGATAATACACAGAGAAGAAACAAATCTCCCTACATAAGTTTTACATGTATATCTTCTGTCTTCATATTTGTATACTGTTTAGAAAGTGTCAGGGTCGTTACCTGGATGGTCGCGGTGCTGCCCGTGTTGGTGCGCGCCGATGTCCTGCGGTGCGTGCTGGGGTGCGTGTTCCTGTGCGTGCGGTGTTGCGCGCTCCTGTGGGCGCTGGTGCGCGTCGGTGTGTGCCCTCACGTGCCCCTGCTGGCGCGCGTCAGCGCGCTGTGGTGGGCACTTTGGGTACCGCTGGTGTGTCTGCCGGCGTGCGGGCACGCGCCTATGCGCGCGCGCGCGCCCGCGCGCGGTGCTTGGCGCCAAACGCCCTATTTAGGTTTGCCACTGACATCTCCCAGGTGCTGCCTGATCAACAGCTTCTCGGTTCCTGTCCCGTTGTTCGTATCCTGTGTTCCTGTTTGCTTATCTCCTGACGACCCGGCTTTCCCTTGACACCGCTGACCTCTGCCTGCATCTGACCTCGGCCTGTTTGACCTCTCTTTTGCCTGCTCCTTCTGTGCCTCTGCTGCCCGCCTGTTGCCGTACCCTGCCTGCACCCGGACTTGCCTGCTCTGCTCCTGTTCTGTACCCAGTTTGCCTGTGTCCTGCCTACACACCTGCTGCCGGAAGCTTCCTGCAAGTTCCTGCTCCTGGAGCCATATCACAGGCTCTCTTACCACTCCGCACTCTCAGCCACCTGTCTGCTCTATCAGGGGTTGTAAGTCGGACACGTACGGGAGACCACCCTCTGCCCAAGCGGACTCATCGGTTCGGTAAGTGCCAGCCTGACAGAAAGTGCACATCATGTTAGAGATTTTCTCTTCCTTTTCAGCACTGGGAGTAGATTCTTGGCATACAGTCAAGACAACTGATTGAAGGAAAGGCACACCCCCCCCTCCACATAGGCAGAGACTTGCCGAGCTGTGCTGTGACAAGACCAGCTCTCTGATAATCTATTTATAGCAATCTTCCACCACACAAATTTTAGGCTGGTTTTATCTTGGTTGACAGAGAACTTGTCAGATGTTATCATGCTGATAACAGAGCAACGAAACAAAACAAAAAAAACCACATGGGACTTCGTGCTTTGGAAAGAGATAAGAAAACACTACAGATCTATGTGGTCAAATTTTATTAATGAGGTTTATATCTACTTTAAATATATGCTGCATGTCCTCTTTTTACAACTCAAGTGGAAAAGCCCTAGGTCTGGCAAAAGGGAGGCCAGACATGTTCAATCCAACTCTTTGTACATATCTTTAGGTCCAGCTTTTAAAAAAGAAGACCAAAAAAAACCATCTGGTTATCCAAAAAGGTTATGATACAGGCTAAAAGTGTTACCAGTGTTAAGTTTGGCAGCAAATTTCGATTTAGTCTTAGGACTAAAATTACATTAGTTTTCGTCCCATTTTAGTCTTCTGCAATTGTTTTAGTTTTAGTCGTATTTAGTCGACTAAATCTCCAAGACATTTTAGTAGACTAAAATGTCCTATGCTTTAGTCGGCTAAAATCTCCAGTACATTTTAGTTGACTAAAACGAATTTTAGTCATCTAAAATCTAATGGGTGTAATTAAATTGTAATGCATTAGTTGACATTTCTCTACAATTTCTAAACTCATTATATACTGCTGGAGTGAAAAATCTCATATTATTTAAGGTATTGAGGTAGGAACATACACTACAGACCAGTGTTAATTTTGAAGTCAAATTTCAATTTAGTTTTAGTCTTATGCCCCATGCACACGGTTAGACATTCCTACCACAAAATCCGTTGGATTGTTTCCAATGGATTTTGGCCGAAACTTGTGTTGCATACACACGGTCGCACAAAGTTGGCGGAAAATCTGATAGTTTGGAACAAGGTGACGTACAAAACGTACGACGGGACTATGTAGAGGCCAGTAGCCAATAGCTTTCGTCTCCACATTTTTTCTGAGCATGCATGCCACTTTGTGCTTCGGAATTCTCTACACACGATCAGAAAAAGTCAGATCGGATTTTGTTGTTGGAAAATTTTAAATACAGCTCTTAAAACTTTTTTGGTCGGAAAGTCCGATAGAGCCTACACACGATCAGATTTTCCGACAACATAATCCGATCGGACTTTTTCCGTTGGAACTTCCGACCGTGAGTATGGGGCATTAGTCTTTTGACTAAAATGCCATTTTAGTCCCGTTTTAGTCTTAACTAAAATGTCATTTTAGTTTTAGTTGTATTTTAGTCATCTCAATTGTTTCAGTTTTAGTCGTATTTTAGTCAACTAAAATAGTATCCATTTAGTCGACTAAAGTGTTTTAGTTGCTTTAGTCGACAAAATTAACACTGAGTGGTACATAAAGACACCATTAGTGTGGAAAATGCAGAATGGACAAGTTTTCCAAGCTCATCCAATTTACTCAGGTCTCTTAACCAGTCACAGTGTAACAATGGCACACACACAAAGAACCTACACACGCCAGCACACCTGTCCCCTTTTTACCGAAGAATGAGGTCATAATGAGATTATCCAGCTGATTTAGGAACTTGTGGTAAGCCAAGAGACCCTTATGGTCCATTCACTTGAAATATTTACTAATTGGTGATAAGCCACGGAGCTTAATGGACCTTTGAAAGGCATTTGTCATACAGTCCTGTCTGCTGCTTGATGATACGTAATGAGCCAAGCTCTGCATTGTGCTGGAGGATATTCTGGATTCTGAAGGTGATTTGGCATTGGACAGTAAATGAGAATTACGTCCCGTCAACAGTTTTATATCACATAAATGGAAGCAGTAAACATGTGCATACATTCTTGATTGAAGCTGCAATACTGGGACCAAATGGAAGCAGCAGGAAACAAATCAGAAGAAAATCTCTAAACAGTTGTGCCAGTGAAATTTATGTTATTTTCTGTAATTTGGCAAGAGAAACCAACATCCATCTTGCCACAGTATCCCTTCATTTCAGTTGTGGAAGCCAACTTGAGCCACAGAAAACATTGGTGAATTAGTGATATTTAATGCTAAACTCCAAGCAAACCACTAAAAACATAGATGGGATCTAAGGAACTGTATTTCTGCCCATGCAGCTCTGAGATTTACACAGCTTGCGTCAGAGGCTGAGGCTGATTTCCAATCAAATTCAGGTGCCTACACACATTCCTAATCAAATCCAGGTACCTACACACTACATCACCAAGCTGTTGTTCAGCATATGAACTTTTTTGTGTTTGGTAATATTTAAAGTAGTTGTAAAATCATTACAACCACTTTAACCTACAAGTAAGCCTAGATTAAGGCTTACCTGTAGGTGCAAGAAATATCTCCTAAACCTAAAAGGTTTAGGAGATATTTGCAGAAATAGCGGCACCAATGTCTACGGCGCACTCGCCGTAGACATCGGGCACAGGCACACTGAGCATGCCGTTTCTAATGGCGATCATGCCGTTAGTGGCGGAACCAGCGGGCGTGCGTGGAATTCACTCCGGGATAGATGGCGGCGTCGGAGGAGACGAACGAGGGCCGATGCAGGGGCTTCGATCTCAGGTAATTCATAATGAGCTAGTATGCTATGCATACTAGCTCATTATGCCTTTGTCTTGCAGGGTGTATTTATTTTATTTTTTTTCAGAGGCTTTACTTCCTCTTTCATAAAACTTATTGGTTTACCTATTTTATTTAATCACTGTTCACTCACTCCCTCCCATGTATACTATTCAATTTATGTTTTTTTTAGAATCAACATTTAGTGTTTAGGAATTGTTAACGATTGTCAATCACTCACAAGCAGCGTTTACTTAGAGCCCCCTATACACACATTTCACATTGCCTAGTTATTCACTAGATTTTGGGAGCAGCTTTTTGTACGTTTTTTAGGTTTCACCTATTTGGCACAAGGTTCACTTATTTATATACCTACACACAAGAGGCTGATTTCCAATCAAATTCAGGTACCTATGCACAAGAGGCTGATTTCCAATCAAATTCAGTTACCTACGCACAAGAGGCTGATTTCCAATCAAATTCAGGTACCTATGCACAAGAGGCTGATTTCTAATCAAATTCAGGTACCTACGTACAAGAGGTTGATTTCCAATCAAATTCAGATACCTACACAAAAGAGGCTGCTTTGTAATCAATTTATGGTACTTACACACAAAAGAGGCCAATTTCCAATCAAATTTAGGTGCTTACACAGAAGAGGCTCATTTCCAATTAAATTCACGTACCTACGCTAGTTTTATTTATTTATTTTAAATAAAAATAAATAAATAACTGTACTAATTTGTGATTTCCTTTATCTGCCTAGAGATAGAATTAATATAAAGCCAACAATAGAATGTGGGAAGGATAGAACCCCTGTTGGGTTTTTACTGCTGTCTGTGCTGGGAAGATTCACCCACACAGCTGGTGTTTGTGATAACTGCCTCCATTATAGAAAATTATAGAATATCCAAATATGTGGAGTTGTCACAAAGAGGATATCCTCTGGCTTTGGAGGGATCTTCTATTTCCTGCTGTAGACAGGAAGTTAAGGCCTCTTTCAGACAGACCCCCTAGGGGGAGAAATGCATCTAAGGGACCTCACCTGTGGCCGAAATGCAGAGCTGAAGCCATCGTACACTACCTGGTTGAGTTTTGGTCACAGTGAGTCAGCATCCTGAGTTTGATCGGTTACCATTTTTCTGTAGCACAGTGGAATGGCTGTTGTAGGACAATGTGTTACTGTCAGGATTACCAGGTAAAAATAAAGGGGGGGGGGGGGGGAAGCCTGAAACTATAGCCATCACATCCAAGGACTGGTAATCCAAATTATATTACAATTCTGTTCTCTGGTCTAGATGTTCTTTAAGCTTATCTGAAGCTGGGTACATTTTCAGCATCCCATCTGAAAAAAAAAATATATATAGCATAATGTTGCTCACAAGTGCCAGTGTTCTGCAATCACGAAGTTGATTTGAAGCATGCTTATTTATGTATAAGAGATGAGGTTTGAGAACTTCAAAACTGATTTAAAAACTGTAAAAGTGCAAAAGAAGAAAAAAATAAAAATAAATAAAAGATTTTCACACCTGTGCTGGTGTAAGGAATTACGCGACACTCAACAAAATCTTTACTCTGTCTTTTCTGTGTGTTGTCAGTCAAGGATCATTTACTAACAAATCACTCTGTGAATCACTGAGTCAGTAATGATGCTTGAAATTACCAGACTCCACTTACTTCCAACACAGCTTCAATTAAGGGATAATGGCCGTGATTTCAACCAAGGCAAGTGAACATAAGCAGACAAGGTATGTCGTTTCCAACGGCTCAACAAAGATATGGACTTAACTTCAGAGACGCGAGTTGACAGTCAGCGAATATCCCTGGGTAATATGGGTTGTATTGGAAAACAATCGCACATCCGTTGGTAGGATGAGACCTCTGCAAGCAAACCCTTATCAAATGCCAGCGGATTGCCACTATATCAGACCAGACAAGCCAATCCAAGCTTTTAGGAACACGTGAAACCAGAAACAGAGGGGGTGCCATAAATATTTTTTTCTGGTTAGTAAGGGTAAAAGCTAGGATAGCGGAAGTTGTAAATTCTCTTAAAAAATAAATAAAAAACAACAAACAGGTTTATACTTGCCTGCTCTGTGCAATTGAACAGAATGGCCCTGAACGTCCTCTTCTCGGGTTCCATTCTGGAGCTTCTGGCTCCACCCCTCTTCTGAGTACCCCCATAACAAGAAACTTTCTATGGGGGCACTCATGCAAGCTCGCTCCCAAGAATCTATTGACACAGACAGAGGGACTCAGTCTCGCATCCAGCTCCACCGTCACTGGCTTTGAGTGACAGCAGTAGCCAATGGCCTTAGCAAAGCTCAAGAGATCAGGAAGGGAGGGAAGAGAAGAGCTGCAGACATGCCCAGAGCTGAGGGCTCATGTACTTAAAAGAGTGGGTGAGGGGGAACACTGATGCCTAAACATTTTTTACCTTAATGCAAGGAATGCATTAAAGTGGCACTAAAGGCTCTGTTTTTATTTCTTAAAAATTAGAAACATGTTATACTTACCTGCTCTGTGCAATGGTTTTGAACAGAGTAGCCCCAATCCTCCTCTTTTTGGGTCCCCTGCCGGAGCTTCTGGACTCCCCCCCCCCCCCCGCTGAGTGTCCATAAGACACACAGAATGAGGCTCAGCCCCTCCCCCTCACTGGCTGTGATTGACCGCAATGAGAGCCAAAGGCTCCTGCTGCTGTGTCTCAGCCAATTAGGCGACAGAGACTATGGAGAGCTGCTGCTCTCGTGAACAGATAAGCATTGAGGGGAGCTGCGCACTAAAGGTTTTTTAACTTCATGCATAGGATGTAAAACTATCAGTCTTTAGAACCGCTTTCAGTTAAGTAGGATTTGCTTTAGAGCTCATGCATACATACAGACAGACAGATTATATGCCCCAATATGTCTAACATATGTCCATATTTTGGAGCCTGAAAGCCACAAGTGTTGCACACAACCACCTGTACAAACGAATTACGGGATGCAACTGGGTGCCATACACATTGTTTGGAGCTAAACTGCCTTCCTCTGGATCAACCATGGGTGAAGGATTGTGTATATGGGATTGTATGATTTTTCTTGTCTTTTTTTTTTTTTTTTTGGTTGAACTAAATGGATTTGTGTATTTTTTCAACCTATGGATTGCAAAGTCCCTCTGTGTCATGAAAAAGAACTTGATCCCCTACAAAAATAAAAATCCACTACATTTGTGAAGAAGGCTTCAGGGCACCCAAGAAAGTCCAGCAAGCACCAGGACCTTCTCCTACAGTTTATCATCATTGCACAAAAACTGATTCAGAGGCAAGGATACTGCTGCTATCAAGTTTTTCTCGAAAATAAGCTTGGATCTTATATTAACTTTGGCAACCAAAAACACAGTAGGGCTTATGTTCGGGGTATGGCTTGCCATTTTATGTACTGTCTTCTCCCCCCTTCCTGCCTGTAAGGAATTTCCCGTGTGAACAGAGTAAAAGTGCTTGTAAACTGCTAGAATCCTTGCTATTACAGTAGTATATAATGTAAAAGGTGTGTATTTCTCTAATCCAATTGTGTCACGTACCTTCTTCCATGACCTGCCTGAGCCTGAAACATGGTACTAAGATTGCACCTAAATCAACAATTTATCAGATCATTAAGAACTTCAAGGAGAGAGGTTCAATTGTTGTGAAGAAGGCTTCAGGGTGTCCAAGAAAGTTCAGCAAGCTCCAGGACCGTCTCTTACAGTGGATTCAGCTATGGGATCGGGGCACCAACAGTACAGAGCTTGTTCAGGAATGGCAGCAGGCAGGTGTGAGTGCATCTGCATGCACAGTGAGGAGAAGACTTTGGAGGATGGCCTAGTGTCAAGGAGGGCAGCAAAGAAGCAACTTCTTTACTAGAAAAACATCAGGGACAGACCGACATTCTGCAAAAGGTACAGGGATTAGACTGCTAAGGACTGGGGTAAAGTAATTTCCACTGAAGAATCCTCTTAACGATTGTTTGGGGCATATGGAAAAAAAACCTTGTCCAGAGAAGACAAGTTGAGCACTACCATCAGTCCTGTGTAATGCCAACAGTAAAGCATCCTTAACCAATCATGTGTGAGGTTCCTTCTCAGCCAAGGGAGTGGGCTCACTCACAATTTTGAACACAGCCATGAATAAACAATGATACGAAAACATCTTCCAAGAGCAACTTCTCCCAACCATCCAAGAACAATTTGGTGACCAACAATGACTTTTTCAGCATGATAGATCAACCTTGCCATAAGACAAAAGTGATAACGAAGTGGCTTGGGGAACAAAACATTGACATTTTGGGTCCATGGCCAGGAATCTCCCCAGACCTTAATCCCATTGAGAACTTGAGGTTAATCCTCAAGAGGCGGGTGAAAAATAAAACCTCCACAAGTTCTGACAAACTTCAAGCACTGATTATACAAGAACGGTCTGCCATCAGTCAGGATGTGGCCCAGAAGTTGATTGACAGCATACCAGGCAGATCTTGAAAAAGAAGGATAAAAAACTGCAAATATTGACTCTTTGCATAAACTTAATTTAATTGTCACAAAAAGCCTAATCCCTTGTACACACGGTCGGATATTCCGACAGAAAATGTCCGATCGGACCGTGTTGTCGGATAATCCCAACCATGTGTGGGCTACATCGGACTGTTTCCTTTGGAATATCCAACCGACAAAGTTTTAGAGCTGTGCTATAAAATTTTCTGACAACATGATCCGATCGGACTTTGTCCGATCATTTGTAGAGAAATCCGATCGGACAAAGTGTCACGCATGCTCAGGTCAAATTCCTAGACCAAAGCTATTGGCTGCTAGCCTGAACGTTGTCCCGTCGTAACGAAATAACGTCATCACGTTCTGAACAATTGGATTTTCCGACAACTTTGTCCGACCGTGTGTATGCAACACCAGTTTCGGACAAAATCCGTAGGACAAAATCTGACGGATTTTGTTGTCGGAATGTCCGACCGTGTGTACAAGGGCTTAGGCACTTATGAAATGCTTGTAATTATACTTCAGTATACCATAGTAACATCTAACAAAAATATCTAAAAACACTGAAGCAGCAGACTGTGTGAAAATTAATATTTATGTCATTCTCAAAACTTTTAGGCCACGGCTGTATGTAGACAAAAGTGACTGCAGAAGATTAGCAGCACTGAAATACAACAATGGATGTAAGAAAGATAAAAACAAGCAGTTTATTAAAAAAAAAAAGTTTTAATAAACTAACCATTCATTTGGTTAGGGTTTACATTTAGGTTTAGGTAAAATTTATAGTAAACCTCCATCAAAAATATACCATGCTTTCACTTTAACAATTCGTCTTCAGAACTTTTATCTCCCATTGTATTCTCCCCTACTCAACAATATCTGCAAAACCTAGGTCCAATTTATGATCTCAGCAGCTTGCGGTGCGTCTTCAGAAAACCACACTGCAGCATGAACAAAGCACATAGTCCATCAAGCCCTTCGTTTAAACTATCAATCTACTCTGAGTGTATAGGCAGAGTAGAAAGTAAAATATTCACTAGCAGCAGATGAAAATGTAATGACAGAAGGGAAAGGGATCCCTGAGAAGTGTAACTGATATCAATCTACTTCTAACCTATAGCAGGGAATTTCTCAAAAAATATAGCTGTTGTGCTGTGTTCCTTGAAAGAGCCAATCAAAGCGTTCACTGAGCTGGAAATGAATGCACATTTAGAAGTCAATGAGGGGGAGAAAAGGGAAGGAGGAGATAGGAAGAAGCTAGGAAGAAGATTAAAAGAGAAGAAAAATCGCAAGTGTCCTTTAAAAGGGAGCCTATCAAGATGGAAAGGTGGAAAAAAAAAAAAAAATCACAGTAAAGTAGGGACAGAGTAGTTCTGAATGTTGCTGCTGGCCTCTAAGGGAGGAGCGTGTGGACGCAGCTCTCTGTTAGGTAGAAAGGGAAAAACATTTTTTAAATCGGAACAAGACTATGCCTGCTCGTAAATGAAAGAATAATAAGTTGTGTTCTGCCGTACGAGAATTTTCTTAAGGAACCTCTTCATTTTTTTATGTGAGATTAGCATGCAAAAAAAAAAAACAGACAAGCATTCATCCAATATTCTCATAGTGTGCCTTTGCTATGCCTTGTTTCACAAGGTCTCCGTGTGGAGGTGGCCATCTTAACAAGGGAGCAGGATTTTCTTTTTCAGGTAAGCGCTGCCCCTCTGTCCTATGAACGGTGGTCTGACAAATGGAGAATTAATAAGGGGGCATAAGTAGAGATGGAGGAAGTACAGAGCCACATAATGGATTAAACGGGAGATTCTTTCATAAAAACATGGATGAGTGAGTTTGGGGTGGAGGAAGTTTACTGGTTCTGACCTCAACCCCATAGAACACAGATGAGATGAATTAAAGTGGAGACTGCGAGCCAGGCCTTCTTGTCCAAAATCAGTGTCTGACCTCACAAATGCGCTTCTGGAAGAATGCTCAAACATTCCCATAGACATTCCTAAACCTTGCAGACAGCCTTCCCAGAAGAGTTGAAGCTGTTATGGCTGCAAAGGGTGGGCTAACACAATATTGAACCCTACAGACTAAGACTGGAATGCCATTAAAGCTAATGTACGTGTAAGGGTAGGTATCCCAATACTTTTGACAATATAGCACACACACAGTATCTCACAAAAGTGAGTACACCCCTCACATTTTAGTAAATATATTATATATTTTCATGTGGCAACACTGAAGAAAGGACACTTTTCTACAATGTAAAGTAGTGAGTGTGAAAAGTGAAAATGTCAATATTTTGTGTGGCCACCGTTATTTTACAGCACTGTCTTAACCCTCTTGGCCATGGCGTTCACCAGAGCTTCGCAGGTTGCCACTGGCGTCCTCTTCCACTCCTCCATGACTACCTCACGGAGATGGCGACCTTGCGCTCCTCCACTTTCTGTTTGAGGATGCTCCACAGATGTTCAATAGGGTTTAGGTCTGGAGACATGCTTGGCCAGTCCATCAACTTTACCCTCAGATTTTTTTTTTTAGCAAAGCATTGGTCATCTTGGAGGTGTGTTTGGGGCCATTATGATGGAATACTGCCTTGTGGCCCAGTCTCTGAAGGGAGGGGATCATGCTCTGCTTCAGTATGTCACAGTACATGATGGTATTCATGGTTCCCTCAAACTGTAGCTCATATAGATTGGACCCTGGGCAAATTGTTCCTTGCCCCCCCCCCCCCATGCAATTTCCCTCTCCACCTACTCAGAGACATACAATAAATAGCAGCTATCCTTAAAATCAGTTTGCTATATCAGATCAGGCAGCAATTGAGATTGGTTGCCAGCAGTTACAGCATATCATTACTGCTTACTGACAAGTTGCTAGAGGTTACAGCACACATTACGGCTCACTGATTACTTGCTAGAGATTACAACACATCACCTCCTCACAGCAGGGGAGCATGATATACATAGGAATGCTGCCTTTATTTACATATCAATGCCGCCAGCCGCAGCTATTTACTTGGCAGGACCCAGGGCAGCTGCCCCTTTTGCCCTGCCTGTCACCAGAGTCGGCAGCACTCATGCAGCCCCAGACCATCACACTCCCACCACCATGCTTGACTGCAGGCAAGACACACTTGTCTTTGTACGCCTCACCTGCTTGGCACCATCTGAATCAAAAACATTTACATTGGTCACATCAGCCCACAGGACATGGTTCCAGTAATCCATGTCCTTAGTCTGCTTGTCTTCAGCAAACTGTTTGCAGGCTTTCTCATGCATTATCTTTAGAAGAGGCTTCCTTCTGGGACGACAGCCATGCAGACAAATTTGATACAGTGTGCAGTGTATGGTCTGATCACTGACCGGCTGACCCCCCACCCCTTCAACCTCTGCAGCAATGCTAGCAGCACTCATATGTCTATTTCCCTCTGGATATGATTCTGAGCACGTGCTCAAATTCTTTGGTCGACCATGGCGAGGCCTGTTCTGATTGGAACCTGACTTGTTAAACCGATGTATGGTTTTGTCCACCGTGCTGCAGCTCAGTTTCAGGGTCTTGGCAATCTTCTTATAGCCTAGGCCATCTTTATGTAGAGCAACAATTATTTTTTTCAGATCCTCAGAGAGTTCTTTGCCATGAGGTGCCATGTTGAACTTCCAGTGACCAGTATGATAGCGATAACACCAAATTTAATACACCTGCTCCCCATTCACACCTGAGATCTTCTAACACTAGCGAGTCACATGACGCCAGGGAGGGAAAAGGGCTAATTGGGCTTAATTTGGACATTTTCACTTTCACTTTTGAGTGTGTTCAGTAATTTTGAGGGGGACAGAAAATTTAAGCGGTTATACAAGCTGTACACTCACTACTTTACATTGTAGCAAAGTGTAATTTCTGCAGTGTTGTCAGATAAAAAGATAAAACATATTTACAAAAATGTGAGGGGTGTACTCCCTTTTGTGATATACTGTGTGTGTTCAGTATATACACACATTTGTTCTTATTTTTTTTTATAGAAAATTCTCTAGTATAAGGAACCATACTTAAATAAATAAGGTAGTTGTTGACCTCTCCCTCAAAATCTTGTTTTTTAAAAGTGTTCATAATATGACCGCTTTCCCTTTGATGGCCTAGGAATTTTTCCAAAAACATTAGCTACCAACAACTATTTCTGTGCTGCTGGCACTTGCAGTGTTGAAAGGAAAAAAGAACAAATTTGTGACCTACTATTGCCAACGACCATCAGCATTCTTAAAAAAAGTAGAGAAAGACAGAAAGTAGAAAAATAAATATGAATACTCTACAATTAAGGTAGCATAACAGCAAAACAAACAAAGCAAAACCCATTTTAAGTAGACCAGATTCTACACTAAAGTAGCTCATGACAGAAAACAGATAATTCAAAGACTATATGATATAAATATTTAAAACTGAAGCCAGACATTCCCCCCCATTCTCAACACATGAACTACGGTAGCATCAATTAAGCTGTTTTCCTGTAAACCGTTTCAGCTCTTTTTCCCCCCTCCTCCGTTTTTTTTTTTCTACGTTCTACACCGAAATGCATTAATCCTTAAAAGGATTAATGTGAAAGCGATCCTTTTAAAAAATTATGTGGATGAAAAAAAAAAAAAAAAGCATTTTGGTAAACCTTCAGTCAGCCAGTGGAGATTCTTGTTGACCACGGCAGGCAATACTTTGCAAAAGAGATCAATGGATATTAGCTTTAGAAAAGACAAGATACAGAAAAGAGCCGCATCAGATTGAAGGTGGCCTGAAATCGTCTCAATCAAGGCTGATTTTGTTCTTCCGACTGCCTCCCATCTGCTTGGTTTCTGTTAGGACTATTCATTTCAAAATAAATGTAATTAGCCTCAATTGATTTGGGGGGGTAGGATATGTTTGACGAGGAGGTTCTCCAGTCTATTTGATGAAACTGCACTATAGTTAAAAAAAAATTTCTTGCCTTAACAACACAATGACAATTTTTGATTTTGTTTAGGCATCTTGAAAAACAAAATGATATAAATAAAATTATAAATAAATGCATGAATGTCTAGACCATACATGTTTTTATTCATTACTGAATTTTAGAATAAAAAACAGGAAAATGCTAGGATCCGTCACAATCATTTTGAAAAATATTAAAATTATTTATAAACACCCCATGGCTCAACAGTGTTCCTCTACCTACACAAAGCACCAATGCTTCAGTTGCCAAATGACCACAGACCTTATAATGGTTTGACAGTGGTTTTGTACTGGTGGAGGGAAGCACTAACGTAGTTCACAAATAGTGCTGCAATATTTTATATTAATAATTTTTATATAGTATGATTTGTGGATAGACTTAAAACATGAGAAAATGTAATTGCATTAAAAATATATCCTAAGCATCTGCCATTTTGATGTATTTATGTAGTGCTGAAACATTAAAAAAAAAAAAAAAAAACAGATAAAAAAAACTATATACTTTTTTTTTTTTAAGAGCAAATCCTGTATTGACAACTCTATTTGCATTACTAGGCCAAATGAAATGTTATATTGTTAAATATTTTAAACATGTCACATTTTTTAACATATCACAATATGACAGGTAAAGTAAATAACATTGATTACCTTGTGACAATGGCATCTGAAAGTGGGTAGGATATATTAGGCAGCAAGTGAAACTGTTGCGTCTGAAGTTGATGTGTTGAAATTAGAGCTGCACGATGAATCGTTAAAGAATCGAGATCACGATTCAACCCCCGTGAGGATCTTAACACAGCATTTCCTCGACAGCTGTCAAAAAAAATGGGCAGCCTGCCAAATTTCTCACAACATTGCTCAGGCAATGTAAAAAAGTAACATTGTAAGGCTTCATGTACACTGGTAAACGGGCGATTAGGAGCAGTTGGGCGTTTTTTTTCAGCTGCCCCTGAACTCTCCTCTATGTTATCTTATCAGTACATGTACACAGGGTCGTTTACAGTCGTTTCTAGGCAGTTGAGTTTAGAAGCATTTTTTGGAAAGCAAAAAATGCGTTCAGGACGGATGTTCAGAGGCATTTGAAGCACCAAATGCCTGTAACAGTTTGCAAACATGGTAACTAGAGTTTAACCACGTTTTGTTTCCAGGCGTTTTAAAATTTTTGACTATTTAAAAAAACAAAAAAACCTTCCAAACGCAAACGTCAAGCTAAATCTTTCAGGAGAGGTTGTAAAATGTCCTGTGTACATTAAGCCAACATCTCTCTCTTTTAGATCAAATAAATTAACTTCTGTCTGTAGGTCAGTTTAATTTCTTAAACACTAAACTTTTTTATTTAGTTAAAAATCAGTATTTTTTGCTAGAAAATTACTTAAAACCCCCAAACATTATTATATATTTTTTAGCAGAGACCCTAGAGAATAAAATGGTGGCTGTTGCAATATTTTATGTCGTACTGTATTTGCGCAGCTGTCTTTGAAACACAGAAAATCTTTAATGTATATATAAAAAAAAAAAGTTAGCCCAATTTTTTTGTATAATGTGAATGATGATGTTACGTTACAAGAATCGTGATCTTTATTCTAAGCAAAAAAATTGTGATCCTCATTTTACCCAGAATCGTGCAACTAGTTGAAAGCATAAAAAATAGGCAAGTGTAAGGATTTGAACAACTTTGACAAAGGCCGAATTGTAATGGCTACATGACTGGGTCAGAACAACTCTAAAAATTGCAGCTCTTGTGGGATGTTCCCGTTCGGCAGTGGTCAGGACCAACCAAAAGTGGTCCAAGAAAGGAATCCTGTCATACTCTAGATTACAATACAAGGACAGCAAAGTAAAGAAGGTGTGGGGTTGTCGATGACTATTTTGTGTGTAATCACTGTTTTGTCAAATCACAATCTCAGTTCCCTCTCCTTCCCAACTATATAGCCTTCTATAATTACCCAAATCAATTAAACACAATAACTTCAAACTCACCCTTTCGGAAATCATAATCAGAATTGCGCTATTGCATTTAAACCAGTGAAAAAGCTTTTTTAAATGAATACGATACAACCTAGACTTGTAATTACACTGCTTATTTTATTTTTTTTATTATTATTTTTTCCAAGCATATTACAAAATGCTAAAAAAAATTAAAAACACAGTTCATAACTAGTCTGCTAATAATTAAAATTATGTACAATAAAAAAATAAAGTGGGATAGATGCATGCAAGTACAGATGATTAAAGAGTATTCTGAAAAAAATAAAAAAGAATCAGGAGGAAGGACAGAGAATCAAAATCTTAAAAAGAAATATACAGCTACAGCGTTTTTTTTTAAAAATATTCATATTAACACATATACAGGACTATGTTTATCCCAACAAATAGGATCAGTTTGTTTTTATCACAAATGTCTGAATATGAAATAAAGCTCATTGGCAGGCCTTAAATGAAGATGCAGGACACATATACGGTAACTCAAATTGTGTACTTGCTGGAAATTCAATACAGTTTAATTTTTTAATTTTTTTTTGCATTAAAGTGTTACTAAACCCAGGACTCTGCATTCACTATATCTGATCTCCCACAGTACATGGAAATGCAATTATTTTAGTAAACATAAACTGTCAAATACCCTTTCTTATCAGCAGTACATACAGTTAGGTTCATATATATTTGGACACAAGCACAATTTTCCTACTTTTGGATATGTATGCCACCAGAATAAAACAATCCAAATGAATTTGAAGTGCAGACATTCAGCTTTAATTCAAGAGGTTGAACATCAATATCAAGTACAAATTTTAGGAACTACAACCTTTTTTATACACAGTCCCACTATTTTCAGGGGCACAAATGTAATTGGACAAATGAATATGATCATAAATAAAATGTTAATTTTTAACATTTTGTTGAGAATCCTTTACTGGCAATGACTTCCTGAAGTCTGGAACCCATGGACATTACCAAAGACTCCTTTCTGATGCTTTGCCAGGCTCTAACTGCAGCTGGCTTCAGTTTTTAGTGGGTTTTCCTGACTTTAGCAAGTGAAATGCATGCTTAATTGGATTGAGATCAGATGATTGAATCGACCATTGCAGAATATTCCACTTCTTTTCCTTCAAAAGCTCCTGGGTTGCTCTTGCAGTGTGTTTTGGATCATTGTCCATCTGTACTGTGAAGAGTCGTCCAATCAACTTTGCTGCATTTGGCTGAATCTGGGCTGACAATATATCTCTAAACACTGCAGAATTCATCCAGCTGCTTCTGTCTCATCATCAATAAACACCAATGACCAAGTGCCACTGGAAGCCATGCATGCCCATGCCATCAAACTGCTTCCGCCATGTTTTACAGGTGACGTTGTGTGCTTTGGATCATGAGCTGTTCCAAGCCTTCGCAACACTTTTTTCCTTGTTGTCATTCTGGTACAGATTAATCTTAGTTTCACCCGTCCAAAAAATGCTTTTCCAGAACTGGTCTGATTTTTTTAGATTTTTTTGGCAAAGTCTAATCTGGCTTTTCTATTCTTCAGGCTTACGAATGGTTTGCACCTTGTGGTAAGCCCTCTCTATTTGCTCTTGTGAAGTTTTCTCTTGATCATAGAATTTGACAATGATACGCCCACCTCCTGGAGAGTGTCCTTCACTTGTGTGGATGTTATAAATGGGTTTTTCTTTACCATAGAGAGGATCCTACGATCGTCCACCACTGTTGTCTTCCATGGACGTCCAGGCTTTCTTATGTTACTGAGCTCACCAGTGCATTCTTCTTTCCTCAGAATGTACCAAACTGTTGATTTGGCCACTCTTAATGTTGCTGCTATCTTTCTGATAGATTTGTTTGTTAGTTTTTGAAGCCTTACAATGGCCTATTTCACTTGCATGGACAGGTCCTTTGAATGCATGATGTAGGTTCACAGCAATAGATTCCAAATGCAAATACCACACTTCTGCCCTGTACACACAGTCAGACACACCGACGACAAAATCTGATGGATTTTGGCTCAAACTTATCTTGCATACACAAGGTCGCACAAAGTTGTCGGAAAATCCGATCTTTCAGAACGAGGTGACATACGACAGGACTATAAAGAGGCCAGTAGCCAATAGCTTTCGTCTCATAATTTATTCTGAGCATGCGTGGCACTGTGTGTGTCGGAATTGTCTACACACGATCGGAATTTAAATGATTGGATTTTGGTGTCAGAAAATTTTAGAACAAGATCTCAAACTTTTTGTGTAGGAAATTCCGATGGAAAAAGTCCAATGGAGCCCACACACGATCCGAATTTCCAACACAGTCGATCGCACATTTTCCATCGGAAAGTTCAAAGTGTAAAGGGCGTTAGAATCAACTCCAGACCTTTTACCTGCTTAATTGATGAAGAAATAACAGCGTAGCCCACACCTGGCCATGAAACCGCTTTTAATTCAATTGTCCAATTACTTTTGGCCCCTTGAAAAAAGGGGGGTGGCTATTCTTAAGAGCTGCAATTCCTAAACCCTTCCTCCCATTTGGATGTACATACCCTCAAATTAAACCTGAGAGTGTGCTTCTCAGCCTATATCCATTATATAACTATAGCTTGAATATGTTTTGGTAAATACCTGAAAAAAACTAAAACTGCCTGTGTCCAAATATATTTGGACCCAAGTGTAGCAGTCTTGTGACTTCTATTATTATCTGGTTAAAGCTTGTAGGATGAGTTTTCATATAGCACTGGCTGTCCTATCAGGATGCAGGATCCCTGACCCTCTGTCTGATCTGTGCTGATAACATGCACTCTCCCAAGAGAAAAAAAAAAAAAAAAAAACTCTAGCAATACACACCAAACTGAGAATGTGCAGACTGACTTCACAAACCGTCTTATCCAGACATGTTTTGGGGGCAATGCAAGAAGGGGAGGATCTGTGCATATAGGATCAAACAGCCTTTTTACACATGTGGAGGATTAACCCCTTTGATTCCACAGTGAGTATAACAAGCGTGCTTTACTTATACAGACTGATTTTACTGTTGTGAATTTACTAACACTTTAACCTTAAATTGGGCCTAAACTCAAAAAAAGAAAATTTGTTACCCAACAGAGAACATCTAGAAGTGTTAGCCCTGGCTCACATCAGTACGGCTTTGAAATTGCGCTACTTTAGAGAGACTTCAAAGCCACAGATCAGTGTGATTTGGACCTCCGATTTCATTGCAGCTTGCAACTCCATTTAACAGAAGTCAATGCAAGTCACAATGAAATTGCAAAAAAGTAGTGTAGGAACCTTTATCAAAGTCACTGTGACTTGAGCCTCAAAAGATTTGAACGGTCCCATTGCCTGCAATGAGGTTCGGCTTGTCATGAGATTTTAAACTATCAAATCGCATGACAAATCGCACTGGAGTGCACCAGGGCTTAACTCCGGAAAAATAACAGGCACATTCTTTGTGTAGGCACCCCTGTTCCGTAGATTTATAGCTGCATATCTGCAGTGAGAGTTGATCTAAGGCATTGCTCCCTCTGATTGCTAGTCTCAAGAAATTTGGAGTGAGATGTGGTGATGTAATTGTGCTGCTCATAAAATTACCTCGTTGGAGAGGATGCTGTAACTGAGAACTTTCAGTGCAAGTATCTCTCTGCTTCTGCTGTATTCATTCTGTGGCTCTGTGTTCACCTCTCCTGATAAATATGCCACCAGACATCAAATCACCAGTCAAGGATATAATGGGGAAAAGTCAGTTGCAGAGAGTCTATAGGAAATACTCGTTCTGGGTCATTGGCTCAAAAAACTGAAGCCAGGCGGTCATAGTAAATGCATCGTTAACAAATTCCATGTTTTGTTTTTTTATAGAAAATATGCTTTACTCTTTTTTTCAGTTCTATTGATCACCTTCATCCTCTTTCCTATCATTGCTCAGGGTGGGCTTCCTGATGGTGATAGCAGTGTCTGATTGGTCACTTTTAGCCTCCACCAGAAGTGCAGAACAGCAAATGGGAGTAAAGGACAGAACATTATCCCCCATAACAGAAAGCACCTGAAAAAAACGACCTATATGGCACAATGAATGCATTAAGAACTGGGTATTACCTTAATGAAAGCTACTCAAATATTTTCATCTTTGAAGGACTTGCCTACACGTACTGAAAACAGTCAACCCCTTTTCATTTTAACTCAGGGGTACAGTGTGGCGTTTTAAGGTTGTGAGTGACCCACTTTACAATATATTGCTCTGAACGTACCACCCTTTTTTGTTTTATATTTTATATATTTATCAAATGAAACAATTACATATTGCGTTTCAAAATCACTTTTGAAAACCACGTAGTTATTAAATAACCGAGAGAAATTCAATCATGCAAATCTTAATAACGGTGTGATCAGGGCCTATACAGTAATGAAAGGTCCATCTGCCAAACTGCATTACCCAATACTGGAAGAATTTATCATGAGTACGCCAAGGTTAAGTGAGGTTTCAGCCCTTTTCTTGCTATAGCTCAAATTTTTTTGTTAGGTATATCAGGCCCAATAGTGCGAATTAAGTAAAATGCCCTTTTATAGCAAGCATCTCATTAACCACTTCAGCTCCGAGAGGTTCACCCCCTTCATGACCAGGCCATTTTTTGTGATAGGGCACTGCGTTACTTAAACTGACAATTGCGCGATCATGCAATGCTGTACCCAAATAAAATGTATGTCCTTTTTTTTCCCCATAAATAGAACTTTCTTTTGGTGCTATTTGATCACCTCTGTGGTTTAAATTTTTTGCGCTATAAACAAAAAATTACGACAATTTTAAAACAAAACAATATTTTTTGCTGTCTGCAATACACACATCCAATAAAAAAAAAAATCTAATTTCTTCATAAATAAATCTGTATTCTGCTACATATTTTTGGTAAAAATCCCAATAGGTATATATTGATAGGTTTGTGCTAGTTATAGCGTCTACAAACTATGGGATATATTTATGGAATTTTTATTTACTTCTTTTTTTACATAGCAATGGTGGCGATCAGCGACTTATAGTGGGACTGCGACATTGCGGCAGACAAAAACTGACACTTTTTTGGTGACAGAAATAAGTGATCAGTGCTGTAAATATGCATGGTCACTGTACTAATGACACTGACAGGGAAGGGGTTAACATCAGGGGCAATCAAAGGGTTAAATGTGTTCCTACGGAGTCTAACTGTGGGGGAGGTGCTTTTACTGTGGAAAGGCATAGATTTGTGTACCTCCTTAGCAGAAACATAGGGTCACTATATTTCCTACTGACAGAATAGCGGCCTGCCTTGTTTACAAAGGCAGACAGCCGTTCTGCCTCTCTCGGTTACAATCGGCGAGCCCCAGTGTACATAGAGTCTGCTGGACCTGCTAAATGGCTCCTGCGGAAACACAGTGAAAGTGGGCCCCCAGCGCCATGCATGCGCGCTCCCAGACCCTGAAGTGCAAAATTATGCACCTGTATGTGATTTTGCACAGGAAAGCCACCTTGCAGCCATATATGTACTATATACGGCCAGCAAGCGGTTAATAAGGTGGCGATTTGTCCGACAAAGGGGGTAAACTAAAACAGGAGATTAAAAAAAAGTGGGGGAAGGGAGGTGGGGGAGAACGTGAGGAAGGGGTAAGGGTGTCTACTGGGGGGTAGGAAGAGAAATAGGGCCATGGTAAGGGATAGGGGTTGAAGAATGAAAAGAATCAGGAAGACTCTCCCATACTAGGCACTTCCTTAATTCTATATGGCTTGAAAAACCTGAACCCCCAAATCAAACTTTACAAATAATGGTGTTCCGATATCATGGATCAGAGGGGAGGCATCTCAATAATTTACTCTTTGTTGGCAAGCAGAGACGACAAACTTTTTTATGTCTGAGCCTGAAAGTCTGACGTGGAGATTTCGTGGGACAAGTATGAATGGTTTCAATCATTCAAACGCTCGTACCAAGGTATCATACATATGTCCCTAATTGAAGCTAATGTTAAACTCCTTACTAGATGGTACTACGTTCCTTCCAGGCTGACCACAATTTATCCAGATTCCTCCCCCTTATGTTATAGAGGGTGTAATCTGGTAGGCTCCATGTTCCATACATGGTGGTTCTGTCCTCACATTAGAACCTATTGGAACAAAGTCTTCCATCTATTGAGCAAAGTTACGGGGTGGCAGTCCCTCAGGACCCCACAATAGCTCTCGTAGGCTGTAGGATTGACAAAGTCTTCAAACACGCGCAAGCCTTGGTCTTCTTCATGCTTCATGCTCATAGGAGCCAAGATTATGCTTGCTGGGGGATGGAAGAAACCCTTGATCTCATTTTTAGAAGATCGCTTGTGCCGTTTCTTCAGGGCCCGTGCCATGACCGGCATCTCCCGCGTACATGTGTGGGAGTGACGTCTTTGCGGCTCTGGCAAATCACAGCGCACGTGAACCCGGAAGTAACCCCCGGGAAAGATGTCAGCCCTGTCATCGATGTGTCGGCGCCAATTCAGGGCATCGTTCTAAGGCAAGTATTTCATAATGAGCTAGTATGCATACTAGCTCAGTATGCCTTTGTCTTGCAGGTTGTTTTTTTTTTTTTTTGTTTACAACCTCTTTAAATGCTTCCTCTGTACCTGGATGGTAGAGAGATCTTGCATGAACTTGATTTCATTAACGCGAGTAAAGCATTGTGTCAGCTCTGGGGGCTTCCCCCCTATGCCAAAGTGGCAGGATGCAGGATTTAGCATGAATAAATATTACAAGTTTGGTTTTAGAAAGAGTTTGCTTGGGGAAGTGGTGTGATATCAATGTTGATATGTCAGTCACGCTGTGTGCATAAGGCCCCTTCATTTATCCTCAGCCATGTGACTCCTACTAAGTGGAAATGATATCTGCTGCAGCTGAAAGGCAGCATTTCCTCAGTTGCCTCCCGACCAGTGATCAAACATTGTTACTTTGTAGCAAGTCAAACGGTGAGAGGTGGCAGCAAGGGCCATATATTTTTGAACAGAGAAGAGAAGAGAAGCATCTTTGATTTAATTTCATAAGGCTGGTGACCAAAAGGTGTGGGTTCTTAACAATAGGACATCATCAATAGAATCCCATCTATCACCTGGCTTCTTCACTTCCCAGACAGAAAACACAAAAAAAAATAAAAAAAAATCCTAAACTTTCAGGGCCCATCTGAAATCAGAACGCACAGGTTCCTCACATGCAGCTCCAACACTATGAAGAACAATCCTCACTGTTTGCGAAACTCCATCTCCACGCTGATTTAGAATTCAAAAGATGAACTTGTTTATTCAAGCCTATGGGAATAACTGCCTTCACAATATAGTTATAACATTTATCATGTTTTGCAAAGTGCTTAGAATCCTTATATGTATAAAAAAAAATACTATAAAAATACCATTACTGAATTATCATTACTTTCCATCTTCTATAAAGAGTTAAACCTAAACGTAGAAGAGAAGAGAACAGTTGAAATAATGATGACTTTGCAGCTACCTAGGGACTTCATTAGACTACTGTAGGTTCTCTCTTTCCCAGAGGAAAACTATTAAATCCTTTTAAGAAAAGAAGCTTGTTATAAAAAAAAAAAAAAAAATCTCAGCAACATTATAGCAAGGTAATATAGATGCTAAAGAAGGGTTAAATATCTATATTTCAAACTAAACTCAAAATATCCAAAACAGAACTTTTTGTTTTTTGCATTTCATGAAGTTAACACTTTTTAAAACAAAATTCAAAAAGTTTCTGCTATTTCTTTTTATTTTTATATTTCAATATTTTTATTGAGGTTTAGGATTCTAAAGAAAAAATAACAGTAATTTCCATACATCAAGTAATAATAAAGAGGTATACATGCAAGGATACATATGGCATTATATAAGTAATAGTCACGCCTTTTTTTTTTTTTTTTTTTTATAATTGGCTGACTGATTTATAGCATATCTACATTTAAAATGTAAAAATTGTATAAAATCCACATTTTAATAATTTCTAGCCTACTACTATAATTCTGAACAATCGTGAACACGTGTCAAACACAAGGCCTGTGCGAAGTATCCAGTCCACCAGGCTATTTCATGTGGCCCCCACACCTCTTCTGCAGCTGTAGCACACCCACCTCCACCTTGTCTCAGCAGGGGGCAGCAGAGGGGACAACAGAACCCCTTCTACAGATCCTGCATCTCCTTGCAGAGATGCAGAAACCTCTCCGCCACTACTGGCCTCAATATTCAGAAGACTCTAGCACTCCTCTACTCCTCCTCCAGACCCTGCTTCCCAGCTCTGCCCCCAAACTTTTTCTGGCAGCAGTATGAGGTGGGGGTGCACTGTGATGTAAGGGAGGGTGGGGGACTTGACTTATGACGTCTCTTAGTGGGGGGGGGGGTGTCTTGACATCTAATCTTACAAACACAACTGGCCCTTTGAGGACAACCATAATGCTGATGTGGCTTGTGATGAAATTTGTTTGACACCCCTGATCTTCAAGTTTGTAAACTTAGTTTGTGAAGATCTCCACACACTTTCTTCCATGAATTCTGTGACACGTATTCACCAAGCCCTGTAAGTCGGCACTGCAGTGCCAACAATTTCAGAGTCTGCCGTCTGAACTAGAGAGGTGCTAAAATGCGGAGTCAGTACAGGAATCGCTGCTTGCAGGCAGCAAGGTATCATGGGATATGTAGTCCTTAAAAATGAAAAGCAAACAGCAAAGAAGTTTCAGGGCCAGTTCACACCAGACGCAGTTCCGTGTGCTTTTTTTCTGCACTAAATATGCATGCACAGTGGTTTCCATGTATTTCAACGGCTCTAGTTCACACCATGCAGTCAGTTTCTGGTGCAGAAACTGACCGGAACTGACTGTAATGGTGCAGAAAAAAACAGAACTGCATCTGGTGTGAACTGGCCCTCAAAGCATGCAGGAATCCAGGAAGTTGTGGAGACGAACAGCAGACAGGCAGCACTCCCAACATGAAAGGAGATTTTTCAAGTATGCTTATATTGGATTGTCAAAAGATAACTATTGTTTGCTGATATTATAAAATTAAAGTGTATGCTGGGACAATAGATATCCCTTGATATAAATAGAAACTCTGGTACAAACACAAAAAACAGCCTAGTATATCACAGAATAGAAAAAAAAAAAAAAAAAAAACAGCTCTCCCTAGAATACTCACCCCGACTGGTGCTGTCACCTTTAGGCCTGGTTGACACCTATGCATTTTTTAGTGCATTTTCAGTTTTACAGAAACACGCTACAGTCCATTTAACATGGTTTCCTATGGATGTAGTTCACATCATTTATGGAAAGGGCCAGGGACCTTTTTTTCTGGTTTTTGGTTCCATACACTTCAATGGATCAAAAACATGCATTGAAAATGGCAAAATGCACCTGCAATATGCAAACTGCAACCTGCATAGGAGTGAATCAGGCCTCAAAGAAACTCCATTTAACTGGTGATCCCCTTCCAGGTTAAATTATGTGAGCCCAGGCAGTAATGCACACACTTGTCTGGGTGCGAGTCACAATATCAGGCTGCGATCAATACTGAAGAGAGTGGCACTAACGTCATAACCCAGTACTGAAACCACCGAGCGCAGAGAGAAGAGAGCCAAAGGACACCATGTGAACAAGCCAGAAGACAGCCCAATGTAAACTCTAATTTTAAACAGCTATGGTTTAAACGTCCAGTAATTTATATTTTAAGCATTTTCTTCCATGGAATACAAATTTAACCTTTTCTAATGCATTATTGAAAAAAAAATAAAAAAAAAAAACTTCTCTATAATAACTCAATTTGTAAAAATAACGTAAAAAAAAAATAAAAAAAAAATCCTACCTGCTGCAAGATCGTCATCCACAAGGTCATGCTCTTCCTCTTGAACTTTAACCTCTGACCCTCCCGAATCAGGGCTTGCGCTGCCAGTTTGAATAGACTCGGCTGTCACACCAGCTGAAACAGATTAAATTAAACATTTAAACGTATAAACAATCACAATAAAAGCAGCTGAAAAATAATAAAAATATAAAAGCAAAAATAAACCAAACAGCCCCCCCCCCCCCCCCTTTATTCCCGTTGTTAGCTTGAGTTTCCCGATACTGGAAATCTCTGAAGAGACGGCGAGTCTCAGTAGTCTGTACATGTATTATAAATGTAAGATCAGATGATTAGGTGTTTAAGATAAAACTCTTCCTGTACAGCAGCTGCTGCTCATACATTCTTAATATATAATACGTATAGAGTCCTACATAGGACCGCCGTATATGCTACACACAAGCCTCAAAGAACACTCCGAGATTTTCCTTAGGGCCTTTCTATGGCGAGAGACCCCTTTCTACAGAGGAAAGGTCCCTAAGCTGGTTAGAGAGCTCTGCTAAGTACATTTTGAAACTATAATGGTAACACGGTTATTATTTACATGCTTTCTGTAAGAGAACTTTGCTTGGATGCCTTAAACTGAAATAAAAGGATATATACACTGTAGGTGAACAGTTGTTCCCTGGAAACATCTAAATACATGCATTGTAAGGTTTCACCATCTTGGCTGTGATAGGTCTGTGGCTGACAATCACATTTCTATAGCACCCAGTTTGGACACTGGTATAACTAGAAATACAGTATATGGTAGGATGATGATGCAATTTTGTCATATGTGGAAGGGACCTAATGCACCAATCAAAATATGGTACAGCTATGTAAAATTTTAGTCTGGCTTCTCCCGCTCTTGTTTTCTGATCCTCCTTATAGGTTAGTGAAACTGCACAACATATAGAAGGACCAATAGTAAGGTTCAAGAGATGAGAATAGGTAGGGCATTGCATGGTTATTATAAAAAAAAAAGCAGAGATTACAAATAACTACTTGTATCTCCTGATAATTTCCAAGCATGTTGGCACAAAAAGCGTCGCTAAACGTACCTTTCCTGCAATGGTCCCCGTCCCTCGCCAGCACTGGAACCTTCTGCTGGGTGATTGTCTTCAACCGTCTTCATTGGCTGATGCAGGATGGCACCACTCCTGCGCATGTGCAGTAGTTAGTCATCCTGGCACACTATGACCGTGGTGGCAATGTAAGCGGAGCTGCATATGCACAGCTCAGTTTACATACCAGACAAGACAGCGAGCAGGCAGGGAGCTGTATGCTATTGCAAATTAGACATTGTGTGTTTTTTTTTTATTATTAAAATACACCTACCTTCCTGCTCCCAGTTTTGACAACTGAACTTTAGCTCTACTCTAAAGTGGTTGCAAAACCCTAAAATATATAAAAAATAAAAATGAACAAAGCATATCCTTTTATAGTTTGTACTAGCCTCAAACCAAAGCACTTAGTGTGATTTCTGTCTCCTCCCTCATTCCTCTGTCAGATGGCAAGCAATTGAGTTTCAAGTTTGAAAATGACTCGCTAAGCTATTGCTAGACTTGCCAAGTTTGTAGCACAATTGCAGCAAGTCCACATTGCATGACTCCAGTCCAACTTACTTTGCAAACGCTCTGCAAGTTCTGGTCCGTTTATGTTGTACAATAGTCCTTCTACCACAGGGGTCACTGTGGCTAATTTTGGAAAAGTGTTAACTAGAACTTGTGCTTCAAGTGCTCTGCAAGTGTACAACTTGCCAGTGACAATGTGCAGAAAGTTAAAACTTAAAATTCAACACTGCCACAAATTTGTGACGAGTTATCCTTGCTATCAGGGCTGCTATCTGCATGTGTCACTGTAACATCAAAGCAATCTCTTGAGATGGTCCACTTCCCCCTCTGATTCCCTATGAGACCATGAACAGGGCAGCGTGTCCTTTCCCAGTACTCAGGTCTCAGATTACACTCTGCTGCAGTGCGTGACATCAGATACCTGCGCCTGCCTTCTAAAGCTGAGAAATGCTGTCCAAAATCCTGAACTTTAAATGGCCGTAGAACAGAGAGGGCTGCCGATAAACAGGTACAACTTATGTAGGAGCGTTTGTTTAATCTCTGTGTATCACCTAAAGGGTAGTCACTTTACTAGGTATATGTAGGAGGTTATAAAACACTTTAAAGGAAGCTTCTGTTCATGTATTGTTCATAAAAAAACCAGACAGGTATTTGGAAGGCTTTAGGCTGAATGTACCTTTTGGGCCCATTTAGACTGTTATGATGAGTTTATGCTTTATTTTATTTTTATTTTTTGATTATTGTTGTGTTAAAGTATAACTAGAGGCAAAACTTTTTTGTTTGTTTTTGGATAGAGTGGAGAGGGATTAGAACACCTGTCAGTTTTTATTGCCGTCTGTGCCCCCGTTGGTGAGATTCACTCTCTCTATTTGGCCCGCATTGCTACCTTGAATTTCTGATGGGGAGAACACAATTAAAGTATAACTAAAGGCAAAACTCTTCTTCAGTTTTGGATAGAGTGGAGAGGGATTAGAACCCCTGTCAGTTTTTACTGCTGTCTTTGCCCCTCGTTAGGGAGATTCATCCTCTCTATTTGTCCTGTTTACCATCATCAATGAAAGTAAAAGAAAATCCCAAATTTTTGGTTGTCCTCAGAAAAGTAATAGGAGGGGAAATCATCCAATGGAGACCTGGGGGGCCCCAATGAATTATCTTAATTTGCAGGGATTTCATTTTACTTCCTATGTTCGGCTATGGGAAAAGAAGTGAAGGGAAATCTCCACAATGGGAACAGGTGGCAAAAAAAAAAATCTGACAGGTTATAACCTTCCCTTGCTCTATCCAAAATGGAAAAAAAAGTTTTGCCTATAGTTCTACTTTAACCGCTTGCCGACCAGCCGCCAGCATTATACTGTGGCAGGTTGGCACGGCTGCGCAAATCACCATAGGTGTACGTCGGCTGCTTTAAGATCTCTAGGGGGCGCCCGCAACACCGGAGCAAAACGTACATGGCCGGCTGGCTGCGATGTCCGCCGGCAATCCGCGAACGCTCATCAGAGAGCAAGAACGGGGATCTGTCAATGTAAACAAACCGATCCCCTTCCGACAGGGGAAGAGAGAGATATGCTGATCCTAGTGATCAGGAACAGCAATCAATCTCTACTCCCTCTCAGTTCCCTCCCGCCCAGTTAGAAACACCTCCCTAGGGAACCTGCCAGTGACATTTATACAGTAATCAGTGGCTATTTTTAGCTCTGATCACTGTATAAATGGTCCAAAAAAAGTTTCAAAAGTGTCTGATCTGTCCGCCGCAATGTCGTAGTCCTGCTTAAAATCACTGCTCACCCCTATTACTAGTAAAGAAAACTGATAATAATAATAATAAAAATGCCATAAATCAATCCCCTATTTTGTAGACGATATAACTTTTGCACAAACCAATTGATATATGCTTATTGATATATATATATATATATATTTTTTTTTTTTTTTTTACAAAAATACGTAGAATACCTATTGGCCTAAACTGAAGAAGACATTTGTTTTTTGTTTTTTTGGGGGATATTTATTATACCAAAAAGTACAAAATCTTTTTTTGTTTATCAAAATTGTCGCTCTTTTTTTGTTTATAGCGCAAAAAAAAATAAGGGTGATCAAATACCACCAAAAGAAAGATATATTTGTGGGGAAAAAAGGACGTAAATCTTGTTTGGGTGCAACGTCGCACGACTGCGCAGTTGTCAGTTAAAGCGATGCAGAGCCGTATTGCAAAAAAAATGGCCTGGTCATTAAGGGGGGGGGGGGGGGTAAATCCTTACAGTCCTTAAGTGTTTAAGGCAATTTACCACAGAGCAAAAAAAACAAAAGCATAATCAACATAAGCAAACTACAATGCATTTTCACACATTTTAGTATATCAGAGTGCAGGTGTTTTAGGTTTACAGTATATGTATTGAGATGCCATTTACAATAATTTGGCAATGCACATATACCCACGTGTCAAAGCGTATTGCAGTAAACTGTGTTTTTCCGTGGGTTACTACAACACAATAGTATTAAACCCGCATTAAAACCAAGTCATTATTGGTGGCTCCTGTATAACTAGCCTGGCAGATATCCTTTAACCTTCACTTTTTTTTTTATACAGAGCCACAGGAGACAATGGGGCAATATAAATCCTTACTAAGAATACAAAGCTGGCAAACCATAATAAAATAAAACAGTAACAGTGATGATAATTAGAACATTGAACAACCAAACACGATGGTAATAATTGCCAGTTCACATTGAAATAAAATCCCTAGTCAAAACAAAAACATAAAAAGACCTCCAGAAGCACAGATTGCCATTTGTCTGTGTCCTCGGTGTTTAACGCCAATGTTCTTTTCCACTCGGCTATCACTCAGGAGGATGTATTGAATTTACAATAAAATAAAAAGAGGTGACCTCTGTAAAACCCGGGAGATCAACAATATCAGTCTCGGTTATGCACAAGTTAAATTGTTCTATCGCCACAGCAAGAAGAGATAGAAAAAAAAAAAAATTTCAAACACTCTTTATTTTATTGGGATTGATCAGGATATGACCCGAGCCATTTCTACAAGACCGCAAAATTAATAATCATCATCAGCCTCTACATCCTCCCGAGTGGGGAGCAGAGGCAAGACGAGGTGAGATTAATAGAAGACAATTACAGCAGGTTTAAATGTTTATTGCATGTTACAGCCAAGGGTGGCGTAGGCAGCATCTGTTTTATCATTTCTGGACGACTACTAAACCTGGGGGAAAAAAATACAAATAAGAATCGTCTTGCATAAAAATGATTTGTTAAGGGCAAAATGTTTATTTTTACGTTTTGTATAGAGTATGGAAATAATTAAACACCAGTGGGTTTTTGTTTTGCGTTGCTTTGTGTGAACTTTAGAGATAGGTCTTCACTTCCTGTCCACAAGAGAGAAGGAAATTTGGGGGTTCCCCATTTATATAACTCTCACCAGAACGTTCCCCTTACTTGCTACATGGACTAGGAT